>NC_088360.1:117950969-117965969 GCF_034508935.2 Berghia stephanieae
TATACATTATTTTCCTTATTGAACATTCTGCAACTGAAAGGTAAAAAGGATCTGAGGTATCTTTCACTTTTTGTTCGGATTGACAACAATCGGTCACTTCTATTCGATTTGGTGATCTGATGATTTAGAGGATGAGTTGGGTTGTCTAAAATATTTTCCATTTTTCTTAAGCAGCATTCTGTGTATAAAATATTAAAAGATATGTGTCCTGGTAAGTTTGTTAGCTAATTTAATAGTCCTGTCAAAGCTCGCCTTTGTTAAGCTAAGACAATTTCCACCCCAGACAGTAAAACAAAAAACAAAAAAAAACACTTTCTATTACAGATCCATAAAATGACGTACACAGTGTTTTGTCAATGTTAAGTTGGGACAATTTCCGTAAAAAGTACATTCTTTGATTAATTTTACTATTGATGTAACTGGTATGTACATCCCACCGTAATTTGTTGTCCATGGTGACTCCTAGATATTTGTCTTCTACTATTTGCTCTACTTTTTCATTTTCATAATGATATGGTATTTGGCATTCTTCTTTTCTAAAGTCTATAATTAATTCTTTAGGCTTACTTACATTAAGTTCAAGGTGGTTATTGTCGCACCAGGAAACAAATGTATTTATGTCTTCCTTATAATTGATTTCGTCATTATTTATTTTGCCTTTGTTTTTAAATACACAGTTTATGCTATGTTAACCTAATGGCATATACTGTGTTCTTTAATAAAATAAAACGGCAGAATGAATCCTTGTAGAGTAGTGTCGTCTGAAAATTTTTAAAGGGGTATATTTAGATCTGAGCTTTTACAGTCGTTACTAATCTAATTTCTTTCTTTATTCACTATGTTGTTTTGGGAGTTTTACACTTTGAACTCATATAAATGTTTCAGTTTTAATTTCAAAAACAAATGAGTGGTCCATCACCTCGGCACTATATTATATCCGGGTGGTTTTCAATCTAAGCAGCCCTTCAGAGCCATTAAGTCTATGGAGCCTGAGTTTATCCCGGTTTCTATAACGTGGAACGGGCAATAGCCATTGCTTGCTACTCCTTGGATAAGACGCTGGTCTATCGCAAAATACTTGCAGCCAGATCAAACAATCACTGTGGGTGGACAGGATTGTCAGAAAAAAATCTCAAATATACTCTAGATAAATCGTTCTCGGTCCTTTTGTGTGTGAAACAAGTTCTCAAACCAACTGAGCTGTCGGGACCTCGTCGTGGTAGCTTAAATATTAAAGATCTAATTTATAGTTGAAAGTATAAGACTCGAGTTAAGTGTGTGTGTGTTACATCGAGGGAAATACATATTATTTCTTAAGGAGACAACAACAAAAAAGTTTCACATTATAATTTTTAAATGCTTTGTTGGCTTTACCAGGACATGATACCATTTTCATGCCATAGATCCCATTTTTGTTCGATGCGTGAATGATGCAATACAAATAGAATTACCAGGTTTGGCTTCATCCTCATCGTTATTATCGTTATCATCTACGTCCATTCATCAATAAGTTACTAATCCACGGCTTGTTTTAACACGAGCACCTTCCCAAGCTGTATAATATTAATATCCTGGGCAAAACGATACTTTTAGATGAATAAAGGATTACCAAGTCTTTGATGTCCGATCCGTGTTCCCATCTGTCTTAGTCCTGCTCTTTAACATACAATATTATACTTCCTTTCCAATCTAATTACTTACTCTATTCACTATGACAAAATATCGGTTTTGATATCAAAACAAACATGTGACTCATCACCTCGGAACGGTGGTTTCTGATCTAAGTTGTCCTTTACAGCCTTGAAGCACATGGAGCCGGAGTTTATCCCGGTTAATATTATATTATTGTTATTAAATATAGAGTGAGAAAGACAATAGTAATTGCTCGCTACCCTAGGAGTAGGACGCTAATCTATCGCAACGTACTTTCCGACAGATCTAACAAACCCAGCTACCCAATCACTGTCGGGTTGACAGGCGTTTCAGAGGACAAAGCTCAAATTTATCCTGAATCGATCCCGGCCGCCTTGGTGTGGAGCAAGTTCTCCCCGTCGGGTTAGTTTGAAATCTAAAAATTGAAGTTATAGTTTAAAAAAATATAAGACTCGAGTTATGTCTGTATGTTCCATCAAGGAAAATAGATATCATTTTTTAAGGTTACAGAAACTTAAGTTTCATAATTTGATTTTAAAATGCATTGTTGGCATCCGGATTACCACCACATAAAACCATTTTCATGACGAAGGTCACATTTTGTTCGATGCGTGAATGATACAATACAAATAGAGGCTTCTTATGGGAACAAAACATAATGGACGTTTCGGGTACAACGTTGTGCTGATGAAGGGTTTGTACCCGAAACGTCCATTGTCTCTTTTGTTCCCATACGAAGCCTCTCCATTTTCACTCTTTCGTTTGTATTTTCACGATCACCGGCTTCAGGCAGCCCCTACCGTTTTCTATTTTCAGACCTGGGACCTCGCAAACCAAGGACCTCGCGAGGTTTGAGAATTTATTCCAAGATGAGGGTTATTTAAATCGATCGATATTTGAAGGACGAGTTTTCTGGCCAATTTTTTAAATACGTGTCTTTCCAGAGTACGTCAGTTAACTGGTTAAAAATAAATTCTTTAATTTCTCTTCTATTATTTACGCGATAAAAATCAGATATTCATTTCAGGATTGTCCTCAACTATGTCACATAATTATTTTATAGTGGATAGTCAGTCATAACCTGGAATGGTCCAGAACTTTAAAAGATGCAGCTACTCCACATGCATTGTTGAAGACCTTTACGATTTCAAATATGTATAACTTGGCTAATACTTTGACTTGCACTGATGTACTTTTAAGTGTGGTTTTAAAATTGTACTTTATGACAACATGGCAATTAAGACTTGATTAATCAAAAATATCCCTTTTAAACTGTATATATGCTATTTAGTTAACATGGCATATACATAGTTTTTAAAAACAATGGCAGAACAGGAGGGCTATATGAAGAGTTTTCATTAAATAAAACATCTTGAAAACAACGTTCTGGTTCCAAAGCTAGTATATAATGGAGTTTCAAGCAACAGATTAACGTATCGGGGATAAAAAAAAAGGTCAACGTTTTTGACTGTCGATGATGCCACAGGTGATAAAGATAGGGTCTGCGGTTTTTCTTACTTAAAAAGAGCGAGCGTTTCTGCGTTGTTTGGGGCATGAGCTTTAGATACCAATTCTGGCGTCCTTTCAAACAACGCCGCATGTTCAATGAATAATTCATGCACATTTTTATGAAAACAAACGCATTGATCATAAATTCTATAGAGTATTAAACCTTCTCCATTTAAGGTTACGCCGTAAGAACAACCTGTTGGCAACATCTTTTCAGAACCTTTTCATATGTGTTGGGTCGAATACAAACAAGTTACATCCACCATTGAAACATTATCGTTTATTGTACAACTCGCATTGTCGTCATTTATGTGGTTCCATAGAAATACTTCTGACTTTGAGAAAAAATAATAATTAGATTGGCCGGTTGTTGAATTCTTTGAAGGACCATTATAATCAGATCATAAAGATGTTTTGTTTAATTTGATTTGATATGTTTTAACGCATTATCTATTTGTTATTGTATCATTTATAGAACACAATGGGGACTTCCTCCTTAGATTAATGATGGGCAATATTTTCATTTCGGGTATAATATGATTTCTTTTCATGCCACTCACCGTATTACGCTTTGAGAGACAAAGAAATCGTCGATTTTAAAAATAGAAATAAAACAGAGAGTAAATAATGAATAATTTATTGAGAGGAACAGTTGTATAGAAGTAGTCAATGGCGCTATTGACAGGAAGATAAAGACAGTCCTTAAAAACGGCGTTGCCCTTGATTTATGTGGCGATAAAAAAAATGCAAGTAATAGAATGTTGAATATTCTCAGATAAAGGGAGGAGTGTCAATTTATTTGTTTAGATATGGTTTATAATAGTTATAGGATAAATTTAACATAAACAAATCCTAATAAAATTAAAACAAACACTCTCTTTTAATCAATGTAAAAGATAATTTCTTTTATATTAAATGACATTCAAACTCGAGTTTGCATATAGAGCAATATCCACCAAACGTGCTCAGAGCGCTTTACAAAGAGCGCAACACGTAACTTGAAAGACGAGACCTGACACCTGTTAGGTGATATTACATTTTTTCCTGACACAACACAGACATCGCTGTTAACGGCCAGGTACTCATTTTACACCCGAGTACGGTGAGATTGGCATTGAGAATGTGAGTAGAGAACCTTTTCCAAGGACTGAACTATGCGTCGCTCAAAGCGGTGCCCGAACCCCGAAGGCGAGTGTGATAACACAAGATCACATAGCTGCACGGCTGATCACCAATCCCATCTGTGATGAATTGTTGCACTTAAAAACCTCCATTTTGATCTTTGGTTTACACTTTCTTTCCTTTCTTTTATAAATAATATATCTTAAACTTAAAAAAGAATTTCTGTCTTTCTTTCATTTTTTTCCTCTTTTATTTTCTCTTTTTAACATTTTCTTCTTTTTTTTTGTGTGTGTGTTTATGGTTTTTTTCTTTTTGTTGTAGACGTCTATCTATTTTGACTTTTGTTGCTTTTTTTGTTTGTTTTTCTGTTTTGCTTTATTTCAGATTTACCACGAGAGCTGAGCGGTCAACTAAATGTTACTCTGAATTTAGTTTTATTTTGTTTGATCTGGTCCAATTAGGCGGGGGGGGGGGGGGGGGGTCGAATTTTCCTAGTGCATTTATTATATTTAGTTCCTTCTACAATGGATTATACCATTCAAAGTAGATAATGGGCACCGAAAAATCCTATGCTTGACTCTATGTTGTTAGTCTTCACAATGTTGTCCAGAATATTTACTGAAAGAAAACAAAACTGTCGAAATAAAGGATCTAGATCCAGTGTTGTATATATACCTCTGAGTAAGGTATTTTGCACACATTACTGAATCCGATGTAGTTATAGGCAATGGTGGCTATTATCCAGTGCTATGGACAACTAAAGACTTCAAAAGAGAGAGATTTACACCCAATAATGTAATAATAATAATGAAACTGTTGCTGCTTGAACGTCAACATCAATAGGAAATTGAAATTGAGCTTCAATTCAATGAATGAAAACAGATAACGAGGACGTTTTGGGTGTCTCGTTTATCTTACCTTATCTTACTTAAGGCTTATGGAGTTATCCTTTAAATGCCTTATACAATAGTTTATAATTACAGAATCTCATATAGCTTGCATTGTATTATTCACAGACAGTTTTACACAACGTTGAATGTCAGGAAAAACGTATCAATACGGCAATGTAAAATCGAAAAATATTATTATAGAATACTGATAATTGAAAATTGGTCATGATCGAATGAATCATAAATGTACAAAGTTCACAGTACAATGAAATATTAATGACAAAAATAATCATGAAAGCAACAACGATAATAATCATACATAAGTCTCTGATAAATTATGATGTTACACTGTTTCAGCAAAACAAAATTTATCAACAAAACACGACGGATGAAACACTAAAGACGAATGACAGATGTGAGAATGACGTTTTTAAGGTGAATAAATAATCAGTTTCGTTTATTCACCTTAACAACGTCATTCTCACATCTCTCATTAGTCTTTGGTGTTTCATTCATCGTTTTTAATTAGTGAAGGGGGAACTCGAAACTTCCACATTATCTGTTTTCGTTTATTAAATTGAAGCTTACATTCAATTTCCTATTGTTATTTTAATCACCGTATAAAAGATTTTTTGCTCCTTATTGTCTGCATTATCCAGTATATTGAGAAAAGTACAATAATAGAAACATGCCTTACGATTGTTTCTTTTTTTTCTTTTGTTGCTTGTGTTCAACATACCGATATGAGATTTATATCGCTCTAATTATATCCAGATATTCGTTTAATCAAATGGTATTTTTGAAATTGATAAATTCTAACATTTAAATGTTGTAATATACAAGATCACCTACTCATGTTTGAAAATAATCTCGAGACCTCGAGCTCCCAACAGTGACGTATTCTACCATGAAGTTTATTGATAAAGATCCAGCAATTACGTTTCTTCATGAGAAGATAAAGATCAGTCATTGAAGTACGAAAACATAAAGATAAGGTCTTTTTATAACAATGAAATAAAGCATCACGTTTTGCATCGTGCGAAGGTTAAGATAATGATTATAAAAGAACAGTCTCCACAATGATTATACAAAAACAGTCTCCATAATATTTGACTTTTGAAAGTGCGTCGATCTGATACGCGATAGAACTTGGTTTAAATAGATATATCTGCAATAATTCAAATTATTTATAAGGATGAAAGCGAAGACATGGTTTGAAATGAAACCTATTCAAACGATTAAAAAAAAACACAAAAAAACTCTCATCTTAAAGCGACTGAGTTCAGGGTAATCTCCTGCTCACGGACTTAAAATAGATTACCATTTATGAGTGTCTCAATGTTGTGTTTTTGATGGCTAGGAATAATATTAAAATCAGCAATGGCGTTATCATTTCATTTTTTTTCGCACTACAAAGACGTGGCTCACAAGACGTATTGTTACAACTCGCAGAAAGATTTGTCGTTGAAATCAACTGGTAACCTTTTATCAAACAATTATAAGAGATATGAGGATGTTTTGAACTAAAGTATCTCTAGAGGCAGTACATTTAACAAGACGAAAAAGTCATCTACCATGCTACGATTCATCTCTCAAAAGATGGGTAAACATTTTTCGTAAAATTTTGTTTTTGAATAAGAACATTAGATACAAATTTATTAATTTATGTGGGTTTTTTTTTCAACTGAAGTGATTTTTTCTACTTTGCATTGTTGTAATTTTCCTTTTCTTTCTAACCAATATTTTTTCTGTAGGAATTTGAGTGACCGGAAGCCAAATCGCGTAGCGTTTTATTCTCAATTATTCTTCTAATTCAACCTTGTTTTATTAACACATCCACAGTGACAAGTAATCTGTTTGATTTTTTATAAATTTGTCATAATATCATTATGTTGATCTTGCCTACTAGACATTATGTTTTGATTTGTGTTCCGTATTGGCAAAGTACTAAAATTATATGTTGAATCTTACTTTTAAACCAACCAAGGTTTGAATTCTTTTTGTAAGTGACTTGGGGTAATGATTCATAATGCATTGTAAGCGTCGGTTTACCGCCAAAAGGAAAAGGGAGAACAAAAAATAAAAGTCTGAAGAGGTGTATATATAGAACATATTGAACACATGATATTGGTAATATATTAATACTATTTTTTTATTTTAAAATAAAAATCACCAGAAAACAAATCTGATTATTTATAAGGAAAATAAGAAAAGAAATGCAAATGAAATAGTGTGTGTGTGTGTGTGTGTGAGAGAGAGAGAGAGAGAGAGGGAGAGAGAGAGAGAGAGAGAGAGAGAGAGAGAGAGAGAGAGAGAGAGTGTGTGTGTAAGCACAAGTTTAGTTAATACATTTCTTTGAAAATGTGCATTATAAGAATAGTATCAGATGTACCCTTAAAACTATCTTTTTAAAAAAACATTTTTGATTCAAAGACCGATTTTTAAAAATATTCTTTAGCAAGTAAAATGTTTCAAGTGGATTTTATAGAGCAGCCTTTAAACTCGTTCAACCATTTTCAACTCCACATACAATTTACTTCCATATAGCCTGACACAAATAACACACAACCTGTCTTCGTGAAAATTCGTTGCGCATTTTCAAAATTACACAGCTGAGAATTGATTATCAATTCAAACATCAAGATCAGACAGCCGCCTGTACTTTTTCCTTTCCTCCGCCGTTCTTTATGGAATGAGCTCCCTCAACAATTGATATAAACTAAAAACAATACCCAATAAAAAATTAGAAGCGTGGAAAAAATACCAAATAATGAAATGATCACAGCGTGTATTTGAAATGTGTATGTGTGTGTGTGTGTGTGTGTGTGTGTGTGTGTGTGTGTGCCTGTCTTGAAATTCATAAATGTGAACTGTGATATGGATCCTATATTTCAGAGGCTACTACAACGACCAAGAAGAAGAAGAAAAAGAAGAAGGAAGGAAGATAGAAAGAAAGGAAGAAGAAGAAGAAGAAGAAGAAGAAGAAGAAGAAGAAGAAGAAGAAGAAGAAGAAGAAGAAGAAGAAGAAGAAGAAGAGGAAGAAGAAGAATGGGAGGAGGAGGAGGAGGAGGAGGAGGAGGAGGAGGAGGAGGAGGAGGAGGATAAGGTGAAGGAGGAGGAGGAGAAAGAATCGACATGAAACGAACCAAAGATCATTTTCATGAGCAGATATATATATAATTGTTGGTTCTGAATGTAATTATTCATTCTTCCTACCCTATACATGGAAAGTGGTTTGTTTCAGACCTGCGTCCCATCCAAGAGATGGCAACTGCATTTAAACGAGATATGAGCTTGAGAAGAACACGCTAATCAAAGCAGTAAAGCTTTCAAAATAAAATCGACATGTGCTGATGTTCCCACTCATCAGAAATTGTGTAAAGTAACCGATACCGTAATTATCTTTCACAATAATGCTGCGTTCCCCTCCTTTTCGGTTTCAACGTCATCAACAGCAGTACTTCACGTCACACAAGAGCGATCGTCAATTGTGAATGAGCGTAATCTATTGAAGTCGAGCGTAATCTATTGAAGTCGAGTGTAACACCTGTGAAAATTCCTGAAAGATGAGCCTTTTTATTTTCTGCCCAGACTCGTAGGTTTCCCGATCGACAGGTATATTGCAGACTAATTGGTTCTTTTGGTAGAAGACATCTGGGAAAACAAGTACGGATGATAAACTGTGTCAATCGTTGAAAGATGTGACGTATAAGTAACATATAATATGATCATATCAAATAACCTTTTAATTTTATCACCTTTTCAACACAATAATACTCACAATAACTCAATTTGTAGAGCACTCAAATCATAAAGAGGGGGTACCTGTTTCGATCTTGGCCGACCCCTTCGTTCCACCCTGATGTCCGAATGACGTAACAAGGAAAGCGTAATATGCTACTCATACCTGTGTATGTATGTTTGAAGAAATAATGCACTCCTAACGAAACAGACCAATATATAGTGTGTGAGAGAAAAAAACTGGAAAAAATTATGACGCTGTTTCAACACAAAGAAGAAAACAGAAACCGTCTAAAATTTGCAAGCAACAAGAACAATACCTTAAGTTAATACTTGCTAAGTTTGATTAAAACTCTATGATTGGTTAAGAAACTATGCCGGTTACACCAAAGTCGTATAAAAATTACGATATCGAAGGTTTCCAAATTTGCGACTTGTTTTTAGCAGAGTGGTGATACTAGTGTAGAAATTTACCCCGTCTCGTTGAAAACCAAATGTCCTATTGGGATAGCTGCTTCTGGAATAAGTTTCCCTTTTAACAATGTCACATAAGTTTCAATACGACGCAGAAATCATATTTGATTTATTTCTAAAGATTAAACGGTCTCCAAAGAGCCATGGCTTGAATAAAATGGACTACAACATAATATGGGCAATGATGTCAAACATTGTAAAAGAGTCGTACAACGTTTTACACAAAAACAGAGCTAAAAGAGTCAATTAAAATTTAATGGAATCAAATCATTATCAAAGACATTAGAAAATCAATTGGATCTTGGGAAAAAAATGGCTACGCACAGTCATAAAGCAAAATTGGGATCGGCAGATCACATCAAAATTTGAGAATTACGTCAAAATCTTCGATATGGCAAATTTGAGATGTATCTAGACTATCAAAACAATCGTCAAATAAATATTTCTCAAAACGAAATTTTGTGCACATGAAGTTCAATAAGTTAGTTTGATTATGGTGAAATTTCAGACTTGCACCAGTTATGGTCCGGCGTTACAGGCTTCTAAACTTTTCCAGCTTTTTCCCCCGATACATACCTCTATCAATTTACCCATTTAGTGTATTATTATGAACTGTGATAATTCATCAATCATTCCGACATGTCAAAAATTCAAGACTGACATTTTTTGAGGGAAAAGAGAAAAAAGTGAAAATAGCATTCAGTGTAAAAGTTAAAAGGGGTTTGAGCTTAGGGCTTCGGTTAGAGCCTGTCTATGAATGGGATTGATTAAAAAAAAAAATAAAAAAGAAAGAAAGAAAAGGAAAAGGACGTCACGCATCGCTGCACACAAGACAGGAGAACAGTGTCCATTATCTCCACTGACAATAATAGATGCAAGAGAAAGTGTTAGTACTAACCAGTTACCTGTTAATAGTTTCGCACGAGCGAAATTCGACCCATATTATTTTTTTCAAACAATATTTAGCCAGAACCTAGTTTTGAACTAGATGGCGATCATCCAGAGATCCTCCCCTTGCGTCGTTGGCCAGGCGTCCACCTTGTAACGAAGTCGAATCTTTGAGCGTGGTGAGTGACCGGATGGATGTGATCTGAAAGCTGTTGCCCTGTTGTGTCCTTGGATGCGGCACCTGAATATAAATTACATTTCACAATTCATTATTTTCTAAATAGGCGGCTTGGAACCAAAATCTCATTACACACAATAAAAAAGGTAAACAGAGCGCTCTTCTTTGTATTCACCTTCTTAAAATAATATTATCAGCACTACCTTATAGGCAGATATTTGTCGAGTTGAGTAAAGTTTGTGAAATACTTAAGCTGCTTGAGGATATTCCAATATTTTTATACAGATGAAAAACGTAGTCTACCAAACATTTTTCCCGCCCTCGATCTATTTTTTAAAAAGTAATCTATTTATGTTTTCATTGTTTTTTGTTTTTCGCTGAAGAATGGTTTTGAACCTGAAACATTCCGTGTTTTGGTATCTTATTTTGTTCTTTTTTTTTTTTTTTTTTGAAGATGTTATATTCATTTTTGTTTATTAATTTTATAACCGACGGACGCAAACTCAGGGATATTGGTACTGTGCCCCCATCCCAACCCCTCCCGCTATTACTACAAATTTGTTGAAAAGGTAAGAACAAGAAACATGTTTGAAAAAAATAAGGATGATGATGACATTCATAATGATAATAATAATAATAATAATAATAATAATAATAATAATAATAATAATATAATAACAATGATAATAATATATATAATATAATAATACTAATAAATGATAATAATAATAATAATAATAATAATAATAATAATAATAATAATAATAATAATAATAATAATAATAATAATAATAATAATAAGAAGAAGAAGAAGAAGAAGAAGAAGAATAATATTAATATACTAATAATAACAATAATAATAATAATAATAATAATAATAATAATAACAACAACAACAACAACATAATAATAATAATAATAATAATAATAATAATAATAAATAATAATAATAAGAAGAAGAAGAAGAAGAAGAAGAAGAAGAAGAAGAAGAAGAAGAAGAAGAAGAAGAAGAAGAAGAAGAAGAAGAAGAAAAAGAAGAATATTAATACTAATAATAATAATAACAATGATAAAGATACATGTTAACGGATGGGGTTTTTTTCTTTGACATATTTGTCTATTTTATTCAAAGTTTTGTTTTTCGCAATATTGAAAAAAAAATGCTCTCAATGTAATAAGTCACTAATATTCCGATCTCTACTGCCTGACATTATTTGTATAGGCTTAGCCATAATTCAACTTCTTTATTTTACCCTGATATGATGATACGTAAATCAAATTGTTTATCTCTTTTTTTTCTCTAAAAAAATCGTGGGCCTGCAATCTAAAGAAAATCTCTATATCAAATTGCTGTCACAGACAAATAATTAGTGATTACACTATTTTGTAGCTGGCGGGGATATTATGAGAACAAGAAAGTTAATCGGGGGATTGAATAACATCTTAGGAAGATCAGAGAAAAAGAATGGGATGGGAGGGAGGGAGGGAGGGAAGGCGGGCGATAATCGAGTCATAAAACAAATGGCAACGTTCCTTATCCACGCATGCTGTCCATTTAAACTTACACATAACGTCAGGATATGAGTCTTTACCGACAAAGTTCTATTTCATTCTAAACTGACATCGACTCTTATCGTTTTAACCAAGAGAGCAGTAACAACAAAGCGTTTTGTGTATCTGGGCGAAGTCCGAGTCGAATTGCAAATAATGCTTCTTTGGTAAAAGGACAAGTTCTATTGTTATGCTTAGAAAAATAATGAGAGAAATTATGATTTGAGAGAAATGCACTCTCGCCATAAAAGGGTTAACTGCTACCTGGACCTTCGTGATGTTCCCCGTGCGCGTGATTTAAAGACAGTTTTCATCGATCAAGAAACAGCGAGGTGCGTCTTGAAAATTCTAGTTTTAAATCATACCCGCATCAGTCGGTTTGTGAGCTATCTTTTAATACTGAAATCAAGCTGTCAGTGTCATTGAATGTGTACTGTCATGTGCTGTTTTATAGCTTCTTTATATTGCTTTGTTTCATTATGTCGTTGACAGATTAGAACGGTATGAATATAATTGTATGTTCATTGTTGTTCATGACAGCATTCAAATTTATTTTACTCACTAATTTTCGAATATTTCAAAACAAAAATAATGTCTCTCTGAATTGGCGAAATGTAAATTAGATATTCGGTCTAGTCTATACATCTATTATTTTCAAAATGTGACATGATTTAAAGGTTTTTAAAGCATGTTAACTCTTAATCAACTCAACACTGCACGACACGGTATTCTTTGTTCCATTTTCCTCTCCAATTGAATCTGAGTTTGATATTATGGTACATATCGATGTATTCTAACTTTCAGGTCTGATAACCCAAATTGTTATGGGCTCATTGTTGTAATGGAAATACTCTCAAACTAATGACAAATATTGTTCATTACAAATCAACCAAGCCCATAATTGCGTCTGGCCATCAGACCTGCTAATCTGTGCACCTAGTTTGTATCCTTACTATTAAGTTGGAAAAGTCATCACATAGCATTGCAATACCCTTTAAGCCGGGAGTGTACAATGAACAAAAATAAATAAAACAAATTGAGGGTGGAAATTTTTAAAATATTCATCAAAATTTGAAATTGTATCACTTTATATCATATCGTATTTTTTTATGTCATACCATAAGACAAATCGCGGCACGAAATGATATCAAATTTGTACCAAACTTTTTGTGACGTCAAACAATCAAGTCTATAATTTAACTGAAAAATCAGACTACAAGAGGAATAAAATATGTTAAAAATCTTTCAATCAGAAATAATGGAATCATTTTTTAGTTTTTAGAGGGGGGGGGGGGGGGTTATGAGAAAGAAATTCTTGCATTCTTGCGTTTTAGAATCTGAACTATGTTCCCATCGCACACTCCCAATATCGCACAATGATTGGGATCGTGTTTGGAATTCAAAATCCAAGAACGCAAGAAACCTTTACTATAACAGAATATAATACCACATTAAGAGGCCATTTATTGGCCTTGTGCTACTTCAAATCACTTTCATATAATTAATTATCAAGCCAGTAGCCTTTTGGTATTTGTTATATCTTATAATATTAACAATAGTGTGTATAATTGTAATACAACATAATCAATGTATTAATAAAGTCACATCAATTGAATGTTTGTGTGAGATACTAAACTTAAATCAAGATAGATTCTGTTACTTTACTAATTCATTCATTTAAATTAATCACCATGATCAACTCATCAAAGACAAGCTGCTGTGACAAAGTATAAACAAAAAGATCAGATCCATGGGAAAAAAAACCCTCAATAAATGTTAACTTATTGGATATCAGGTTAGTGTTTAATATCAGTGTTTGTTTTTAAAACTTTTAAACAAAAATCAAAACGCAATATTTTGAACTCAAAATTAAACAGAAGGCCAATGAAAGCGACATGTCACCGAATGCTCTGAGGAAAAATCTTTTGGATGACCCAGACAAGCAGATGCCTACAACGTTAAAAAGAGAGAAACTTGACTTGGTCTAAATTAGTACCAGACAATTACTTCTCGGGCCTTTGAAATCGCCCGCATAAGTATTATCATTGCCTTTAGTTATCACTCCAATGGAAGAATCTAGCCGTGAGGAGATTTTAGATATTTTCAATCATTAATCCGTTAACTGCCGTACTCTGGAAAACCATGTATGAAATTTTTTTTCTCCAGAAAACTCGTCTTTCAAATATCGATTGATTTAGAAGAATATTATCTTGGCAAAAACTCTCAAACCTGGGACTTCGCGAAGCTCCCAGTTTGAGAGTTTTTGCCATGATGAGGATCATTTACATCGATCGATATTTGAAGGACAAGTTTTCTGGCCAAACTTTTAAATACATGATTTTCCAGATTACGGCAGGTAACTGGTTAATCTTAATCGGAATGACAATTTAATATAAATTAAAACTTCATTCAGCAGAGATTACCTTAATCAGACAATTCTGGTTCAAAATCTGAACTCCAGATTTGACAATACAGTATTAGCGCCTTAACTATCTCCTTGCCGACAATTTTCAGTATTATTTTTACAAAATGTCATGCCTACCTAGACGTCTAACGCAAAAATTGATTTTTAAATACTTCAATCTAAAAGTTTGCTCAATATAACCTTGTGTGTAAAACATCATTAATTTCTTATAAATTAAACAAAGATTTTTTTCCAGATATTGTGATGTATAAACCAAATCTGAATAAGAAAAATGTTAATTGTATCGTAACAAATGTGACAATATTTTCTGTAGTTGGTTAAGGAGAGGGTTAAGAAATACGAAATTGACTCGATATAATACCCGACCGTATTTATAGACTTGTTTTAACATTGTTGTAATGGATACTATTTAGCTTAGCGTTGTTTTGAGAGTATTTCCAATACAACAATGAGCCCATAACAATTTGGGTTATCAGACCTGCAAATAAGTACACGTTGGATATTGACTATCCTGTCGTACTCTGTCTGGAAAGACACATTTTTAAAATGTTGGCCAGAAAACTTGTTCT
>NC_088360.1:117970969-117973469 GCF_034508935.2 Berghia stephanieae
GAATTGAAAAATTTTGACTAATTTATATATATATATATATATATATATATATATATATATATATATATATATATATATATATATACTCATTATAAACAACACATATTTTTCTTTCGTCTTTATACGATATTGTTGTTAATTGATCAAACATCTCTTTCCCCGTATTTTATCATAAACCGTATAATATAAAAGAAGTGGCAGTTTACCACATGGAGATCAAAATTAATGCTTGATGATAATGACAATGAAATAGTATAAACAACAAAATTATTACGTCTTTCTATCAATATAATTTTATGTCTACCAGTATGCATAAAGATTATCGCATAAAAGACAACACTTATCTATTATGCATAAATGAGTCACACGACAATGTTAAATGGCAAGAAACAAAGTTAAAACTTGGGACATTGGATCATTCAACATCGGGAATTATCTGATCTTTGGAAAAGAAATAAAAACAGAGTTTTAACAAAACATTATTTTATAAGAGAGTTTATATACCCGTATACTTGGAACAATAATTTTTATTTTTGATATACTATAATAATTTTAAATAGATGTTTATTATACTTTTAGAGCACCAATTTTTTCATGATGTCTCATATTTATAGCTTCATATTTATTTTTCCAAATAGTTCCAAATGCAGTTGGTACTCCGATATTTTTACAAAATGTATGATATTCTATGGGGAAAGACTGGCTTTTTTTCACAAGAGCTTTGATATACACCGTAGAAACCTTAAAAGAAAACGAATAGTAAAATACAGTAACTTCGGGTATTTGATTTTGACGATCTTATACATTTTTCTGTAATGTTAGGGTCAACCGTTTTAGACCTGTATCCTTAATTTTTTTAATGAAATGCATCTATCTGTTGTTAAACGATTCTGGGAACTAATTATTGAATTGGGTGATGTGAATATGATCATGAAAATAAATTCACATTGACCACACTTAATTATCTACCCTTAATACCGTAGCTATCAAAGTGTCTCATTGTCTTGTTTTCTTCGGTGTTTAGAAAAAAATAGAATTTGCTCTGCAAATTCAGACAATAATATAATAAATAATACTGCTATAAACTGCCTGACAAAAATTGCTTTTCTCTCCATTTTGATAAAAATGACAACGCGGTTTTGTCATTGCACGGCAATATTGGCACTAATAATATTATTGCAACAACGTAGAAATCTTTTTAGTGTAACTCAGTTTACCATTGTTTTTCCCTTAAGCGTATTAAAAAAAATTATCATTCTGAATAAAGGACCTAACTAACAAGTGTTTTGATTGAGCTATTCAAATAACTTACATGTACATATCAAGTTAAATTGCCATTCGTTTGGGAAACAAAACCGAAAAGCCAGTTCCAAATGGATTGGCGCCAAGTTCAAAGAAGTCAATGTTGATTGAAGCGCAAAATCGAAAATCGGAATTACTTTGTTGGTGACCGTTGTTAATAACAATTATAAAATAATTTTCTCCGTGTCAATCTTTACCAATTTGTACACCCACTAATCGATCCTTACTAATAATAACATTAATTAATCCTCGCTAGTATATTTCACTCACGAGTTATCAAGCAAAACAATATGATGAGTCAGATACTGATATATTATAAACTAAGAACATTTTTACTAGGTGATGGTTTTCAAACGCAATAAAAAAAACAACATAAAAATAAAATTCCTTATACAACAACCCATTGAGAAAAATCCGGTTAGTGGAATTTTAAAAATGATGTGGGTTGGAATATCATGTAAATCTCCCATTTAAACAAAATGCAATGACCCTTAAGACTTCAGGACGCATTTTGAACATTCCAGTATTATGAAACAGAGGGGACTAACTAAATAGGCCAAAAAACGACAATTGATACGGTTGAATTACTATAATAGCTTAGGACTAAGTCTTCTAAATTCTTTTTAACCTTACAAACATAGTAGTGATGAATAAAAAAACGTTATGAAGGCAGAAGGGGCTTTAAATAACTTCTAAACAAAGAACAATAACACTTCTAAATAACTTTTTGAACTTTCATTTGAAGCTTAAAGTTCTTTCACATCACGATCCAATTTCAAGTGTCGTCAGATAGGAGAAGGAAATTGTTAAAGGCAGCCAAAGGGATAACGTTTTCAAGAGGGTTAAGGCTACCCTCCAGAAATTTTAACAGTCTTGTCTGACTGGTCTTTGAGAGGCTTTTTGACAGCCTTATAAGGACTGATTCTATTGAAAGTGTCAGAGATTCTTTTTTTAAATTTCCCCCTTCCAACCTTTATTGAAATATTCTTGTTTCATTTTACTCGCCCTTTCCCCGCCCCCTTCTTTCTCTCACTATCTCTCTCTCTCTCTCTCTCTCTCTCTCTCTCTCCCTCTCTCTCTCTCTCTCTCTCTCTCTCTCTCTCTCTCTTCTCTCTTTCTCTCTCACTCTCTCCCTCTTTTCGCTCTCTTTCTTTTCCCTTCGTTTCTCTCTCTCTCTCTCTCTCTCTCATTCTTTCTA
>NC_088360.1:117983469-118010969 GCF_034508935.2 Berghia stephanieae
GAGTGAAATATCTGTTCAATCTTAGTTATCGTTTAACATTATAACAAGTGTAACTAAATGACAAATTGCCATATTTATGGACAATAAAGATCTATTATTATTATTATTATTATTATTATTATTATTATTATTATTATTATTATTAAAATATCCATATCTAGACATTATTTGATGCATGATCGAGTATTTATGAATATGTGTTTCTTTTGCCACCTAACAGCCAAAATTTAAAGGTTATTTTTTTCTATTATTTACATTGGAACGTGAGCTGTCAAGACAGGAACATGTGGTTTGCCACGTGCTTCTCGACCTTTGTTTACGTTTGGGGCACCTAACTTTACTGCTCTATAGGGCAGAAAAGTCGTGACTTCACACCTTCTACTCTGCTGGTTTCAAACTTCTTGGAAGTGTGAATGTAATCAGTCCTTCGGAAGACTACTAAAGAAAGGGTTACATATTGAATCAAACGTGGCATATCAATTGTAGTAGCAGGATGTTTAGACAGATAGATTCTTATGATTACGGGACGTAAAAAAGTGAGGATGGATGATCTTTATTGGCGACCATCATATATTCAGACTAGAAAATAGATGCCATCACTCTGAAAACAGAAGATCAATTACATAAGATATGCATCCAGACCTCCGGAAGAGTGATTTACACTTCCAGTGAGATTGGAACCAGATATTTGACATCTCACTTTTGTTCCCCCTTTACATATGAAATAACCGACTACCTCCGCACACTGTCGGAGCACGGTTATTAGTGTGATTCAGGAACAGATAATAATAAATGCATTTTTGCTCAAAACTAGGTTCCTTTCAATTGTTACATATTGAGGATGCATACTCGTTTAACCGGAATGTAGTTCATTTTTTTTTTGTTTTTAGCCTTTCCTTAACATTTCGTTTCAGCTGTTCTTTTCAATACAAAAATTCAATTTCTTCTTATGTCCAACGCATTACTTCAATTATTGTGATTTAACCAACATAAAAACTAATTTTTGTACATCAAATATTGGCAGCTAGGTTCAAGTCTTACTCATTTCATTTCGAATCAGGTGCCAATCGAATTTGGTAGTAAACAAAATATTCAAATATTTTAAGGCGACATCAAAAACGAGGCTGAACGTATGCGTCGTTGAATTAGCACACTGCTGATAATATAATATCAATCAAATAACCTATTACGCCCTTTCGCAACGGCACCATAAGATCCCGTCACCTAGGCATTCCACGAAGGAATATAGATAATCCATCAAACATGATGTCTGATGTCAAAAGGAATCACCCATGTTATGTTGTCCAAATGAGCAAATTGGGGGTTAATAATCTTGTCCAAGGAAAATAAAACGAAAGTGCCTGAAGCGGGACTCGAACGCGGGACCTTCTGGATCACAATGCAATACCTTAACTATTCGGCCCCTTCGAACCCCTCAGTGAAATTACTACTATAAAAGCAAAGATTGAAATAGATATTTTCAAAAGCAAATCACATGTAGGCAAAATTCCCAGCATGACAATCAGTAGTGAATGTTGCAACGTTAATTGAATAATAATTATACTCTACCGTTTACCCTTTCACATCAACGGGTAAATTAGATTTAAATATCTCTAATCAATATAATTATATATATGTGTCTTATTTTGCAAGAATTTGGAGGTAAAGATTTGTAGAAAAAAAAGTATACGATGCACTCTTTGTCACAATAAATGATGTCATCAGTCATGATTTGAGATGACCGAGACTGATTTTCTGTTTAATTATGTATTTTCGAAATGATTGTGCTTCGTTGCAACCAATAACTAACTGAACGTGATGAAAGGGAGTACCAGTGGCGACTACAGGTTTTACCCTTATTCTCGTTTTCCAATGAAGTTTAAGAGTTGCATCCTATCTGGTACTTAAGCATTGTAATCACAAGAGACAAGGGTGGTCCTAAGGACAGTTTTAAATAATGATGCGCCTACAATATGGACATTCAAATTTCTCAATGTAACATAACTTAAAAACATTCATTACACAACCGTAAACAATATATCAAATAGAAGCTTAAGTTGTAAGATTTAATATTTTAACTTTCTGTTCCACTACTGCTGCAAAAAGTCTATGCATTTCTTTGACAAAAAATCATACCTTTTCTCTATTCATCCGCTACCCACATTGACCTCAACTTTTTCCATCGCCGTTGTTCTGGTGATAAGCTGGATTTACATTCAATAACTCAAGGGATCAATAAATTTATAGGAAACAAGAGGCTGGATTAAAAAAAAACAAACAAATCCAGTAGGTTGCTGTTATGTAAGTGAATCTATTTTTAAAAGAAAACAACAACAACATTCAACACTGAGACGAAATTGAAAGAGCCTTTGAAAAAGTGACGGAATACGACTATCTACTTAAATTGTACTATTTGACTACCAGTTCGGAGTTAGGTAATACATCGATAAACGACAACCAATCTCTGCCAATATTCGAAAGGAAACATACCAGTGCTTTATTCGTACCATTCATTTATTTCTAAATTTGGTATTGGCTTCAACAAACAATTAGCTCGGTCTAGATTTTTATCTCCAAACTAAATATTGATCGTTATACAGTTGCGCTATATAAATTCTAAAACATTGCCATTGTTTAAAAGTTCACAAAGAAGAAACGCATTGAACTGGACTGTTGTTTAAATTAAAGCCAGTGTCTATCTTGTGTATAAATAGAAAGACATAAACGTTCCTTTCTCCCGACAAGCATCAGACTATTCAATATGCAAGAATTATGAACCTCTCTTGTACTATTTATTTTACTTTTGTTCTTAGCTGTTGATATGGTTTACATTCTTATAGATAATTTTAACGTAAAGATTATGTACTCACTAACTGATCTACATATTTCTACACATTTTCCAAACATCTGCAGTGAAATATTTTAGATTGTGATACTAAATATAGCTATTCTTAAATCAATAATCAAATTTATTTTTATTCTATAAAGCCTACATATTATCTATATCTATATGATATTCACTTTAATTACATGTAATAGAAACATTCTTATTTAATTTATTTTGAGGTATTTATAGGGTTTCTGTGTATTTTTAATGTCAATACTTTAATCCATCTCTTTTCTTTTCCACGTCTGTTGTACAATTTCCAAAAAGGATGAATAAAGTTTATTATTATTATTATTATTATTATTATTATTATTATTATTATTATTATTATTATTATTATTATTATTATTATTATTATTATTATTATTATTATTATTATTACTATTGAGAGCAGATTTATTAACTTTCTGTTCTCCTAACAGATGTTCTAAAAACGCTAAAGTCAGTCCTGGTTCGATTTCCAGCTGAAGAAGGACGGTTTTGAAACAGTTATTCCTTGTTTTATTCTTACTATTTTATCTGATACATTACCGTGTATTTTTGTTGTAGTTTTCCATCTTCACAAGTGCATGCTCTTCAATTTTTTAACTTAAATATTTCAGACAAGATTGCTTTTCACACTTATAATGAAATTAGATATCGTAAGATAGACAGCAAAGATAACATTTGCATCCTGCATGTTTAATTTTTATAAATATTAACTTTGATAACTTATTACATATCTTTGATATGAAATTTATAGATCAATGTTGCTTTGATAGACAAATGGGCTAAAACAGCACTGTCAAAAATATTGTTCGATCTTGAAATTATAATTTACCCTGTGAGGCGAATGTACAAGTACCCTTCCTTCATCCAAACGAGCAACCAAATTGAGAGACTTTCTTAGCGAAGTGGACCAAATACGTTGAGTACAACTTAATCATGAAATAATAGAGGCTTTCTCCTTTTGACGTCTTCTAGAAATTGGGGAAATTTGAAGACAGAAGGAAAAATATTGTAACTTGCAATTATGTGTTAGCAAAAACTGCAATTATGACGTTAAATAGAGTTGTGGCAGGAATAGGAGACGATGTCAGCAGTAACAATGCATTTTTGTCTGTGTGACCTGATTTGGGAATCCCATTATTGACTGGTCCCACATCTCGTGTCTTGTCTAAATCATCAGAATCGCTATAAAAGGTGATGGGATGACAGTGGGGGACACTTTATTCACTTTCTATTGTTTTTTATAGCGCGCCGTTTCTAACGTTGCCCCTTTATAATTATGAAATAGAAAAATAAAATACGTGTTCCCTGAAATAAGATGTGCTCTGGTGTGAATATCCACTTTTGTCTCGAATTAATTCTGATTTAGATGTCACATAAACGACAAGGAATGTTGGATGGAATGTGGAATGTCTAGTCAACAATTTGAACCGTCAACGTCAAATTTAACGCCTGAATTGACAATCAAAGTCAAAGGGAATATTTTATCAATGGTATCGGAGGAGGCCAATACTTCAAAATGTCGTAAAAATATTTGAGATAATCTTTTTCTTAAAAATAAAATTATTTATAAAATCATACATAATAATGTGAAGTCAGTATGAATATTGTATTGAAAAAGACTAGGCTTGAAAAGATGTTTTAGACACGCATTTTGACAATTTTGATGTGTCGGGATCGACGTGAGCTTATTCGTCCGTCTGATAACCCAAATAGTTATGGGATTATTGTTGTAATAGAAATACCCTCCATTACAACACTGTAAAAACAATCCGATAATTTATTTTGTTGATCAAAACTGCAAATATGTGCAGGTCGGTGGGGATTATTATTATTACATTATTATTATTATTATTATTATTATTATTATTATTATTATTATTATTATTATTATTATTATTATTATTATTATTATTATCATCATTATTGATATTGTTATTATTATCATTATCATCATCATCATCATCATCATCATCATCATCATCATCATCATCATCATCATCATCATCATCATCATCATCGTCATCGTGATCATTATTATTATTATTATTATTATTATTATTATTATTATTATTATTATTATTATTATTACAAGTGGAGAACCCGCAATATTTGCGGAGATGTAAAGGCTATTAGGAACAGGCTGATATATAGTCTGCTTATTATCCTGATATATTTTATATTTAGAATTTCCGGTAATTCTGTGCTTGATGATGAAAATTTAACATTGAATTTGTTGTGGATATGCTAGAATTGCGTAGAATAAATTGAACTCGCAATGAAGGTCAAACGTAAAAAGGACTGAGTATTACGACCTAGTAGATTTCATCGTGTTAATTTGAGCCAACTGATGATAGAATTAGCCTGAAATAAAATGAAGGTTTGCAAGTTACTCTAATATTGATCTGTAAATATTTTTAGATTTGCCAGTAATTCTGTGCTCGATGATATAAATTGCATATTGGCTGATCGGAATAATGTTGATCCCCAACCCTATTTTGTTATAATGAAGCTTGATTGATTTATAGATGCGCTATTCCTACATGAGTCAATGAGTCAATATGTTCATATTTAACCGAGAATACTTATATTTTATCCCCTTTATTGATCGCCTTTATATGTGGGCCCAACCGTTTCCACTAAGAAAAGAGTAACAGAGATGCTACTCGGATTACTCTGTCACAGACATGTGTTTCGGCGTGCACTTATTTGCAGGTCTGGTAACCCAATTCCTTATCGACTCATTGTTGTAATGGGAATCTCAAAAAAATGACGCAAACCATTGTTCATTACAAAAGTGTTAAACTAGACCCATAATAATAATAATAATAATAATAATAATAATAATAATAATAATAATAATAATAATAATAATAATAATAATAATAACAATAATAATAATAATAATAAGCATATTCATATAGCGCCTTTCGTCGAAACCTCAAAGCGCTTTAAAAAAAAATTCAACCAAGGTAGCAAATTAATTAAGAGCATAAAAGGGCATCAATACATCATCAATATAAATGTCACATACAAAACATTTAAAATTCAATTAAGTAAATATTTCCTGAAAAGATGTGTTTTCAGGGCTTTTTTGAAAATGTCTATTGAGCTCGAGAATCTCACAGATTGAGGGAGATCATTCCAAATCGTGGGTCCTAATTTCATAAGAGACCTATCACCAAAATACCCATAAGTGGGTTCAAATGTCAGACTTGCATATATGTAGACGTCGGAGTGTTTTAATAGCGTAACAATCACTGATGAGTCTAATGTAAAAATACACTTTGTTGCCCGACAGATTTGATGTTCAGTTGTTCGTTTTAATGATGAAAGCACCAAATTGGGTTCCAATGTATACTAGTCCCAAGTACATTTAGATGTGAAGTGATTGCACTTATTTGCAGGTCCGATAACCCAATTCCTTATGGGCTCATTGTTATAATGGACATAAAAAAAATGACGCAAAATATTGTCCATTAATTACACCAATGTTAAACTAGGCCCAAAAGAGGGTTCGGATGTAAGACCTGCATTTTTGTACACGTCGATGTGAAGCCTTTGGCCATCTGACCCAGGGCGTCCTAGACGGCTTTTTACTGACTTTTTTATGACTTTGTGCTGCTTTTGACGAAATTTCGTGGATTTTAAACAATTAATTAAGCAATATTTTAAAGTTTTGTAAATTTTTGCAATGATTGTATCATCTATTAAGACCATTTTTGTTTACGTTTAACGATTTTAAGGGAAAATACAGTGAGCTATTTTAATCTTATTACAACGGTCGACGATGAACATCGTGAATGACAACACCTAATTATTGTTATAACTATTCACCCCAACACCTACGTACAATACGACACACAATTAATAATACACGGAATTTAGAAATAGATCTAGTGATAATTTTGAGATCTTTTGAAATATTCAAGGCGTACAGAAAAATAACAAAAAGAGGAAATAAAGGTGGAAGGAAACAAAAACAAAAACAAAGAGAAGCCAAAGAAAACATCAAAAACAACTCAGTCAAATTAAAATGCAATAATTTAAATTCTACTTATCAATGACGGAAGCAACGGAAAACCACCGTCACTAACAAACTTTCCCAGGACATCAGCTGTCCCGAACACGTTGAACGTTTCAAACTGGTGCGAGAGGAAACAATCACATTGGTCACGTGGAATATACGTACATTAAACCACTTAGGAAAATTTGAAAACGTTATTCAAGAAATGAAAAAGTTCTAAATTCACATCCTTGGAATCTCAGAAACGAAGTGGAAAGGAGAAGGAGTAGTTAAAGAAGATGATATTGTATTGTATTTTGCAGGTGGAAAACATCATGAGAAAGGAGTTGGAATTCTTTTAGACAAATCAACATCAAAGTGCTATTTAGATCATGTTACAATCTCCGAAAGAGTTATTTTAGTAAAGTTGAAAGGAAACCCGTTTAATGTTAATAATATTCAAATATACGCCCCAACATCAGACAGTGGCGAAAACACAATTGAGACATTCTATCAAGACATGGAACATGCATTAAAACAATGTAAATCTGATGAAATGCGTTTAATAATTGGTGATTTCAATGCAAAGGTTGGTAACGAGAGAGTTGAAAATATCGTTGGCCCCCACGGACTCATCTCATGTAGTTCCATATCTGAAGCAGACGTCGGAGGTCATCTTCCGCCAAGCTGATCTATCTCTTGCCAATTCTATTAAAGCAGCGCCACCTTTCTCAGCTTCATCTGTCCAAATTCTTATCCCTTTCAAATACGTTATTCTTTGTCTTCCTCTTATTCTTTTTCCATTCATCTTTCCAGTCAAGGCGAGTATTTCCAAACCAGGGTGGCGGATAATGTGTCCTAAAAATTCCATTTGGCGTTTGATGATTTTTGTTATCAGTGATCTTTTTCTGTTTGCCATTTCTAAAATTTCTTCATTTCTTTTCCTTTCCATCCATGACACCCTCATCATTCTTCTGTAAAACCACATTTCCACTGCCTCCAGTCTTTTAACCATGGTCTTGTTTATGGTCCAGCTCTCACAACCATATAGCAGCACAGACAGTACATAGCAATCCAGGACTTTGATTTTTGTTTTCATGCTAATATTCCTGTTTTTCATAATTGTATGCAGCTGGTTGAATGCATTCTTCGCCATACCTATTCTTTTCTTTATTTCACAATCTGATTTTCCATTGGATGTTACATTGAAGCCTAAATATTTGAAACATTCAACTTGTATTGTTTGTCCTCTGCTTGTTATTACACAGGCTGGTGGGTTATTATTTTTAGATACCGTCATACATTCTGTTTTAGCTATATTCAGTTCCAGTCCCATATTTTCACTACTCCTGATTACAACATCCAGGTACCGAAAATGATAGAGGGGAAAGACTTGTCGACTGGTGCAGATTAGAAAACCTTACTATTGTCAATACATGGTTTAAAAACCACAATAGAAAGAAGTGGACGTGGATAAGCCCAGGTGGCCTTTATAAAAATTGATAGACTTTATTCTGGTCCAACATCGATTCAGAAATACCTTACGCAACGCAACAACGTCCAAGCGCAGATTGTAATAGTGACCACCGACCTGTCAAGGCCACGCTAAAAATAAAACTTAAACAAATAAAGAAAAAGAAATTGGAACCAAAACCGCAATTAGATCTATTGAGAATTAACGATCAAATAAAAAATGATTACAACAATGCGTGAAAGAAAAAAGTGAAAACTTGACCTCAGATATAAACATAGATGAGTATTGGAATCAAATATCGAACCGCATAACAGAATCTGCAAGAGAAACTATTCCATCCGTGAAAAAACACGAACCAAAACATAAGTGGATGGATGACAAGATCTTGAAACTGATGAATGAAAGACGAAAACTAGAACGCAGCAGAAATGAATGTAAAGAAGCTAATAAGATTATAAAACGTGAGTGTAAGAGAGCAAAGGAAGATTATATTGAACATGAATGTCACAGAATTGAAAGACTAAAACAATCTGACACCAAACAATTCTACCTGTCAATTAGTCACTCCCACGCCTCGTTCTGAAAAAAGTCCGCGAAATTAAAGGGGAGGCAAGAGAAAATCAGCTGATCGTTAAAATAGTAACAGAAAAGTGGAGGTGCTCGGCAATGAATGCAAGAAAGACATTTAAAACGCCGTAAAAATGTTTAAAAATCACTTAATGTTATACGAGTAATTACCATCCATAACAACCTGTCAAATTCACATATGTAAGATGCCAAACCAAAATTAATAATAAAATAATAAAGAACACGATTGACCGTTGACTACACATGCATACGAGTACCAGAAATATTTTGTAAACAATGTAACACAATATATTAATGTGTAAGTTTCAAAGCAAATACAACCACAAATAACATCAAAGAACAATGCGGGACTACTGTTTTAATTTCATAAAACCAAACGTATATTTTCTGCCCCCGATATTGAACGTGTAGTTAGTATGTATCGTACAAACAACATTCGTTTAGACAGGTAGTCGGGATTCTAGCGCCAGTTTTATTTGGGCAACCATGATTGGGATTTCACTCAATGCACTTATTATTATTATATTATTATTATTATTATTATTATTATTATTATTATTATATATAATAATAATAATAATAATAATAATAATATAATAATAATAATAATAATAATAATAATATAATAAATAATAATTAATAATAAATAATAATAATAATAATAATAATAATAATAATAATAATAATAATAATAATAATAATATAATATAAGTAGTTGAAAGCAGTCTTTGGTGTATAAGTGCATATGTACATTATTTCTTATAATAAATGCTTCAAAACAAAACAAAACTAAAAAAAAAAAAAAGAATAAATGAATAAAAATATCTATTTGGGCATTTACTTACATTAATAGTCTTGAAAATCACAATCACAATCCATGAAAATTAAATATCCCAAAATCCGAAGAAGACATGAATTTAATCCAAAATCCAACACAGGAATGTATTTTAATAGGAGACAGATATCCTATTAAAACCATAGCATTACTTGCAAACAACAATACCCCACTCTGCGTATAACGGGCTTGTGGCCGTCACATTGTAAATTGTGGCCGCATTAGGGTAATCGGTGTCCTAAAGACTGACATACTGACATACAATCAATGAGAACTATAAAGAATCCATTCTAGAATTCAACTACAAACTGAAAAAGCATGATAATTATCACTCTATCAAATAATTTTCTTTGCACAGGTTCACTCACACTCTCCTTTATTGCAAAACATTGATAAGTGAGATAAAGTTTGTACTTCAATTATAAACTTAATCACATAATCTAAATGATGGAGAATAAAAACAGCTAATTATAAAAAATTTCACAGATCAAGTTATCTATTTGAACTCCGCATATTTAGCTTAATTACTCAATGACCATTTATTTTTTAAAATTGCACTGTTTCATTTAAACAAGACCATGACGCCTATGTCTGGACCGAGTATTCACAACTTCTGCTTTTGCATTCCACTTTCGAATCGAATTAATCTCTATCTTATCCGTTTATTTGCCAAGTTTCTGCACATTATAAATAAGACCATAACGCTTATGTCTGGACGGGGTATTCGCAAATTCTGCTTTTGTGTTCCACTTTTCGAATCGAATTAATCTCTATTTTATCCCTTTATTTGCAAAGTTTCTGCACTTTATAAATAATACCATGACGCTTATGTCTGAACCGGGTATTCGCAAATTCTGCTTTTGTGTTCCACTTTTCGAATCGAATTAATATCTAGTCTATCCGTTTATTTGCAAAGTTTCTGCATTTTATAAATAAGACCACGACACTTATGTGTTAGGTTGTTCGCAAATTCTGCCTTTGTGTTCCACTGTTCGATTAGAATTAATCTCTATCTTTTCCATTTATTTGCAAAGTTTCTGCACTTTATAAATAAGACCATGACGCTTATGTCTGGACCGGGCATTCGCAAATTCTGCTTTTGTGTTCCACTTTTCGAACCGAATTAATCATTATTTTATCCGTTTATTTGCAAAGATTCTGCACTTTATAAATAAGACCATAACGCTTATGTCTGGACCGGTTGTTCGCAAATTCTGCTTTTGTGTTCCACTGTTCGATTAGAATTAATCTCTATTTTTTCCATTTATTTGCAAAGTTTCTGCACTTTATAAATAAGACCATAACGCTTATGTCAGGACGGGGTATTCGCAAATTCTGCTTTTGTGTTCCGCTTTTCGAATCGAATTAATCTCTATTTTATCCCTTTATTTGCAAAGTTTCTGCACTTTATAAATAAGACCATGACGAATATGTCTGGACCGGGTATTCGCAAATTCTGCTTTTGTGTTCCACTGTTCGAATCGAATTAATCTCTATTTTATCCGTTTATTTGCAAAGATTCTGCACTTTATAAATAAGACCATGACGCTTATGTCTGGACTGGGTATTCGCAAATTTCCCTATTGTGTTCCACTTTTCGAATCAAAATAACATCTAGTCTATCCGTTTATTTGCAAAGTTTCTGCACTTTATAAATAAGACCATAACGCTTATGTCAGGACGGGGTATTCGCAAATTCTGCTTTTGTGTTCCACTTTTCGAATCGAATTAATCTCTATTTTATCCCTTTATTTGCAAAGTTTCTGCAGTTTATAAATAAGACCATGACGCTTATGTCTGGACTGGGTATTCGCAAATTTTCCTATTGTGTTCCACTTTTCGAATCAAAATAACATCTAGTCTATCCGTTTATTTGCAAAGTTTCTGCACTTTATAAATAAGACCATAACGCTTATGTCTGGACCGGGTATTCGCAAATTCTGCTTTTGTGTTCCACTTTTCGAATCGAATTAATCTCTATTTTATCCGTTTATTTGCAAACATTCTGCACTTTATAAATAAGACCATAACGCTTATGTCTGGTCCGGGCATTCGCAAATTCTGCTTTTGTGTTCCACTTTTCGAATCGAATTAATCTCTATTTTATCCGTTTATTTGCAAAGATTCTGCACTTTATAAATAAGACCACGACACTTATGTCTGGACCGGGTATTCGCAAATTCCGCTTTTGTGTTCCACTTGTCGAATCGAATTAACATCTAGTCTATCCGTTTATTTGCAAAGTTTCTGCATTTTATAAATAATAATAATTGTTCAAAATTTTACCTTACACCCGATATTACAAGTACAAGTGAGCCAGGTGATGAAGATTGTCAAACAGTGTGACAGATGAAATAGGAAGAGAGAGAGAGAGAGAGAGAGAGAGAGAGAGAGAGAGGGGGGGAGAGAGAGAGAGATTCGTTTTTTGTTCAAAATCTCTCTCTCTCACTCTCTCTCTCTCTCTCTCTCTCTCTCTCCTATTGCACAAGGTTGTACTATTTTACTATTTATCAAGAACAGCCAAGGTGGCAACCCAGTCTCTGTATAAACTAAGCAAGATGGCAACAGGGACCTCGCTCCTTATCCAATGCCGAAGCTTTAATTTGAGTCAAACGGTTTTGTTAAAAAAAAACACCCAAAATAAGTTCGTGTCGTAAGTGATGGAAGTTGAAGTCGGCTTATTATAAAATCGTTTTTATGCTCTGTTTGGATTACCCTTTTTAAATAGAAAAGGTGAATATAACATAAACTTGAAGAATAGGCAAGCTAAATGAAAATTAAATTGACTGATTAAATGTGTACGCGAGGCTGAGTTGCGAACGACTACTGGGTTCCGACATTCCGATCCCAGTGTCATTCATGTTCACCGTACCGTGTTACTGTCTACACACTACCCTGCATTGTTAGTGACTGGTCATGTCTTTTTTGTTTGTATGTTTTACGCAAGCTTAATAAAAATTAAATTGACTGATTAAATGAATACGTGAGGCAGAGTTGCGAACGACTCATGGGTTCCGACATTCCGACCCCAATGTCAGTGTCAGTCATGTTCACCGTACTGTGTTACTGTCTACACACTACACGGCATTGTTAGTGACTGGTCATGCCTTTTTTGTTTGTATGTTTCTTTTAATATGGGTCAATTTACAAAGAATAATAATAGAAATGTTCAAAACAAAAACTAGATTCACTATTACGTGCCTGTAATGAAGTGCTTTCCACAAACCGTGAGCGAGAATGATGGTGGAGGTAATGGCAACCATGTGGGTTTGTTATTGCTTCCTGCCTCCGTCAACCGCGCATCCAGTTGCGCACCCACGCTGATTCTAACCAATACAAGATCTAAGTGGAAAACGACCAGCCATGGCAAGAAAATGCGTTAAAGACGCAAACGGTAATATACTTATCGACAACAACGAAATTTTGGAACGTTGGGCAGTATACATAAAAAATCCTTACGCGGATTACAAAAGAGGGACGTAGAAATCTCTACTGTGAACACGGGTCCCCAGATTATGCGAGAAGAAGTAGAAGCTGCTTGCAAAGAGATGAAAAGGGGGAAAGTGGTAGGCCACGATAGTTTCTCAATAGAATTGATTGACGCCCTCGACGATCTGGGAATTGACATTCTGACAAAAGCCTTTAATTTCATATACGAAAAGGGTGAATTGCCTAATGTTTTGAAACAATCGGTATTCATTACCATACCCAAAAAACAAGGAACTATTGACTGTGACCAACACAGAACAATCAGCATAATGAGCCAGGCCACAAAAAATATATTAAGAATACTTATGAAAAGAATGAGGAGCAAGATCTCTCCAGAGATAAGTGACGAGCAGTTTGGTTTTGTTAAAGAAAAGGGTAAATGCAAACTTTACATTGAAATCATTAATGCAACGGTCAATCGAAAAACAAAAATCACTTTATCTATGCTTCAATAAATATTCCAAAGCCTTTGATTCAGTACAGCACGAAACGCTATTCAAAATCTTAGGAAAGATCGGTGTAGACAGTAAAGACCTTCGACTTATGACAAACTTATACTGGAATCAAACAGCGTGTGTCAAACTGGATAATGAAACATCTGACTTCTTTAACATCGAGAAGGGAGTAAGACAAGGTTGCGTCTTATCACCGGACCTTTTTAACATATATAGTGAAATAATATTCAAAGAAATTGCAGATATGAAAGGTTTCGTCGTTGGAGGACAGAATATGAAAAGCATAAGATACGCAGACAAATGGTTGATGACATAGTCTCCAGAACACGTGCAGACAATTTGAGATATCCTGATGTGCAAAAGTGAATAGGTGGGCCTGAAACTAAATGTTAAGAAAACCGAATGCATGGTGGTCTCAAAGAATGACAACAACACGATCTTCCACTTGTCAAGCAAAGGAGAGACCATCAAACAAGTAAAGAAATTTAAATATTTAGGCACTATCATTACCCATGACGCACGTGACATAGATGATATAAAGCAAAGAATAGCAATAGCAAAAAAAAGTGTTCCATAAAATGCGACCAGTTGTGTCAAACAACAGCCTAAAGTTGAAGACCAGAATGAAAGTAGTAGAAACAAATGTTATAAGTACCCTTCTATACTGTTGTGAAACGTGGACGCTTGACAAAGAATGTACGAGGAGGTTAGAGGCATTTGAGATGTGGGTGTATAGAAGAATGTTGTCATGGACAGACAGGTATACGAACGAGGAAGTGTTGGAGAAGGTGAAAAAGGGAAGAATACTGATCGATACCATCAGAAAGAGGCAATTATGGTTTCTGGCACATGCTCAAGAGCACAAGCCATGATGGATGATGATGGGTCTACTTGCACATATTTGAAGGTTTTGATAACCGAACGCACTATGTGCTTAATTTAAAATTGTTGTAATGGAGATCTGGTGTTTCAGAAAAAAATCACAAATAAACAACAACAAGAAAAACGTTATTAAAAATATTAATTGTACTGTCTGCTCCTAAACAAAACGTTCATTTTGATTAAAATAACACAACTTGAATAAATATATAGATAAGCTAAGTTACAAAATGACATACTTCGAAAAATAAATTTCAATGTGATATATAGCCTGCCTTCAAACACTTTACTCTATGTTTTTTTAATGCAATTTTACAAATGGAGCTATCAAAATGGCAATGACGATAATACTTGAAATGCATATCTCACAACAACCTCACAATGTTTGTATTGTTCGTCCGACAAATATGATAATGTTATCGAGCATCAACAACAATCCACCCCTATCATGTCTTATTCTCTTCTTTCACACCAATTGCTCTACCTTTGAAACTTTGAGTAACAAATGCTTATCAAAAGACTGTACCTATTTTTTGCTTATTTTTCGACTGAATCTATTTCATATTTATCCATACTGTTTATCTGTTTATTTATATGTTTATGCACTTATCTATGTATCCATCTATTTTTTGTATTTGTTTATTTTATCCACATTTTGTTATATTTCCATCGAACAAAACGCATGTAAATTGCTGTTTTAAACAACATCAATGTAATGGACTATATATGACCCATTGTGATAAAAGTGTCAATAGCGCACGTTTACCAAATAGGAGTCTTCAATTCAATTAACAAGAACAGAAACATAATGACATTAGCTAAATTATTATGATTGAGAAAATGCAATTTCCAATGGATCACCGTCATTCTCAAGTGGATCACGCATGTTCATTTATGACAGTTAATGTATAAGTCATTTTTAAAAATTGATTAAAATTCGAGTGCCTGTTAATTTCATTCAGTCTCATTGTGTGATTATTTTTGTTTGTTTGTTCGTTTCTCTGCTTTTTGATTGTTTGTTTGTCTGGTTTTTTGTTTGTTTGTTTGTTTGTTTTTTATGTTTATTTTTTTTTCGGGGTGGGGGGGGGGGGGGGTTGCCATTTCCATATGAAAACGGCAATGATAAGCTGCGTTTCGTTTCAAATCATTGGCATTTTGGCATTGATAACCAGGACATGAAAGGAGAAGAGAAGTGCCGGAAGAAAATAGAGAATAAAAACGTACGCGGCGATGAGGAGCTGAACCTTAGACCTGACTGGTATTGCATCCTTCGCTTGGCTACGAGAGGGACGCTCTGTAGAAACCACTCCAAGAAAAAAAGGTGGTTTCAAGCGTAGTGTGTATGTATCTTGAGTCTCTCTCGCAACTTCTTGAGGGTAAAGATTAAAGCACAAATATCGCGAAAGTTAACTGGCGAGCTAGTTGTTGAGCTTCCAGCTATATTCTCAACACTAACATAATATTATAATACAGAAAGATTTGAGACATTCAGAAAGCTCCGATACAAGGGTGAATATTAGTTTAAAAAGTGAGTGAAGCGGGCCCTTATATTTATAATAACAAGAAATGAACGGAGTAGAGAAGTGCCAGAATACAACAAAGAATAAAGATCTTCGCGGAGATGGGAGCTGAACCTGACTGACACGGCACCCTTCGTCTGGCCGCGAGAGGTACAATTTACACCATCCACCACTCCAAAAATAAAAAAAATAAAAGTGGCTTCAAGTCTAGTACATACAGGGTGATTGAAAAATAACTCCTTTTTAAAATTTATTTCTGAACTATAATTCACACAATTACTGGACACGAGAAGAAAGCATATTGCATGGACTTTTATTTAACATTCAAGATGGGAACCAGCATTCGCCACCAGCTTCTCATGCCGACCGGAACCGCATCAACTGATTTAATAATAATAGAACTTTATTGTCCAAAGAAATGGAAATTCAGTTTGCTTCACATTGCTGCCTATATAAAATACAATTAATTTAAATATAGTGGGCATATACACGTACATACCCCACACTCACGTAGGCTAGATACACATGCACACACAACCACACACATGCAATTGACTCTTGAAACTCTCTCATCAATCACGTAGAAACAAGCATTACGTCACAGCAGAGAAGCAAACATGAATAGATAATAACAAAACAAATATTCATCAAGATGATGACGGTGGTGATGATGATCATGACTTGTAAGGGAAATGATGGTGATGATTCTTCTTCTGCTGCTGCTGCTGCTGATGATGATGCTGATGATGATGATGATGGTGATGATGAATATGATGATGGTGATGTGGTGGTGGTGATGCTACTACTGATGATGATAATCAAGATGATGATTATGATGACGATGATGACGATGATGATGCTGATGGTGATGATCATGGTGACGAGGATGAATATGATGATTGCAATGATGATGATGATGATGATTATGATGATGACGACGATGGTGATGATGATGACGATGACGATGATGATGACGACGACGACGATGATGATGACGATGATGATAATGATGGTGATGGTGACGAAGGTGGTGAAGCAGGTCATTACGATGAGGCCAACTGAAGCCAATATATTTGTTGTTTAAAATAAAGGTAGGTTATTGTAGTGCAATGATGGGGATGGCGATATATACTTTTCATTATTAATTTAATAGACAAATAATAACCGTGACGTTGTTTAGCTTCTATCCTTTTCAGCATAGTTTCCGATATTAAATAGATAGAAAATAATAGCAATGAAGATAATATTATAAAGATTGCTCCTTGTTGAAAAGGGTCACCGATGTTGACATAAAAGTAGATTTGTATCTATTGGTAGGAGTGGCTGTTGTACTGTAGCGTCTGCCCGATGGTAAAAGTTTGTAACATGAAGACAGTGGATGCGTATGATCTTTCTAGATTTGTATCTATTGGTACGAGTGGCTATTGTACTGTAGCGTCTGCCAGATGACAAAAGTTTGTAACATGAAGATAGCGGATGCGTATGATCTTTCGTTATTTTCCAGCATTTTTATGACATCTTTATGCAATGTAGAAAAGTTGTCAATATCGCCACCTATAGTCTTTCCTGCTCTTTTGACAGTGCTTTGTTTTTTGGGGGTTGATTTTTTATTTTCATTTTTTTTTTTGGGGGGGGGGGGGGTTGATGCTCTTTCTTTTCACACCACAACATCCAAACCATACAACGATGCCAAAACATGCAATGCTTAATACAAAAGATTTGTAAATGGTGGTCATTGTTGACTGGCCTACGTTAAAATAGTTCAGCTTTATTAAAATATATGTCCTTTGGTTTACTCCTTTGCACATGTGGTCAACATGTATTTTAAAATTCAAGTTATTGTCAATGTAGACACCCAGGTATTTAAAGTGTGATACAATTTCTACGGGTACATTGTCTATTACTATGTCTTTATGTGTTAAGCAGGTTCTTCGAAAATCAAATATTACCTCTTTCGTTTTCACAAGAAATCGAATTCGATTCTTCGATTATCAGCCACAGATCTTGTGGTGATGAGTTTTTATGACAATTTCTGATCGTCCTAGTCTCAACTTGAGCATGTCTTCCTTTAATAGTTCTTCGCCATCTTTGAACTTGAACAACGAATCTCCAAACTTTGTAAAGTGCCGCTAACTGGACACGTTCTTGTAGGGTATGACGTCCAGCCATTTTGTAGGGCTTTGAAATTTCAAGCAAATTAACAGTACACATAGAGTTAATTGCCATACACCAAGGAACATACACAAAACAGTTGAGAAATATATTAAACATTTGAATATATTATAATTATTTGAAAATAGGGAGTTACTTTTCAATCACCCTGTATATCTTGAGTCCCTCTCAAGACTTCTTGAGGTCAGAGTTAACAAACAAACATCGTGACAATTAACTGGTGAGCTAGTTGCTGAGCTATAGGCTCTATCCTCAACACAAATATGTAACACAGAGACGGTTGTGAGATTGAAAAAGCTCTTACATTAAGTGCAAATAAAGTTAAACAGCATTTAGAAATGACATCTGATTACATGTTACACACAGGTCAGACAAATGAAAAATATGAAAAACTCCTTAGTCAGTTCAGTGTGACTTATCAAATTTTCAATTTTATCAGTTTTATCAATTTCATCAAGCCACAAATCTCACTAATTGGAGTTTATCCAGATTTTTGTAGCGTGGAATAGTGAGTAAAATTTTCTTACCACCGCTTAGATTGAATGCGAGTCTTTTGCAACGTAATTAATTACCGCAAGATCAAATATTAGACAATTTAGAAAATAAATATATAATCATTGGTGGATAACCAAGGAGGTAAAAAACCCAGCAAAAGCAGAACAGTCAAAGCAGGTATATAATTCAATGCTCCTGTTTTGGAGAGACGCTTACACGCTTCAAAACTACCGACGAGATACTGGATAGCTGCAAATACAGATTGCATCAGGGTCATCAAGCACACATCTCCGTATTGTTATGGATCACTCATGACAGGATCGACGCACTTGTTGGTACCCCAGACAGTCAAGAAGTTGAAATGAGGTTCTGTAAAAAGATTTCATTGACCCGCGTATAAAACAAGCTGAGAATGTCGCTATCAGATATTATTATTGTATTAATATCATCATTGGTGTAGAGGGGGCTGTTCCATTCAATGCTTTGCTCCAGGATTTGTCTCAGGGTAAATATGTGGTCACTACATGACTTCCCTTTTCTGAACCCTGCCTGCTCTTTTCTAAGAATGTTTTCAATGTGAGGTGAGATTCTTTTCAGAAGGATTCTATTAAAAATTTTGCTCGTTACGGACAGGAGTGTGATTCCACGCCAGTTAGCACAATTTCCTAGGTCTCCTTTCTTGGCTATTTTATGGATGATGCCTTTCTGCCAATCCTCTGGTATTTCTTCCTTTTCCCAAATGTTGGTGAACAGTTTACTGAGAATTTTGGACATTTCTTGCGAGTTCGCTTTAAGCATTTCCGCACTGATTTTGTCAATACCTGGGGCCTTGCCATTTTTTTTGTTGTTGTATTGCCTCGTGCACCTCATGCTCAGTGATTGGACCAAGATTAACCTCTACGTCCCTTTCTGCTTCTGGGATATCTGTGTAAGAAGATGGGTCTGGTCTGTTCAGAAGGTTTGCGAAATATTCTCTCCATCTTTCAATTTTCTCCTTTTCGTCTGTGATGACACTACCATCTTGGGATTTTAATGGTTTCTCTTGACCATAACTTCTGTTTCCCGAGAGCTTTTTTGTGATTTTGTATAGTGTTTGTGTGTCGTGTCTTACAGCTGCATTTTCTGCTTCAGTTGCTAAATTTTCTGCAAAATCTCTTTAGTCTTTCCTTGTGGATTTTTTCACTTCTTTATCCTTCAATGAGTATTCACTGGATAGCCTTTCTTTCAGTCGGGGGGATTTAGCGTTCAGGAGATTTAGTTTGATTGATTTTCTTTGGTTAATGAGCTCCCATGACCTTGCTGATATCCAATTCTCTGTATTGGATTTATTGTGTCCTAAGTGTTCAGTGGCACTTTCCTGCATGACGTGGTTGAAATCTTGGATTGTCATGTTTGTAATATCTTGTATTGCACTGAATTTGTTTCTGACTGAGATATTGAAATTGTTTTGGATATCTGGGATTTTCAATTTATCTGTGTTGAAACGTTTCTCCTTCTGTTTTGCTATTTTGTTTTTCATCAATTTAGTAGAGATTTTGGCTGTGACAAGATGGTGGTCACTTCCAATGTCTGCCAATCGTCTGACTCTGACATCGTTTAGGCTGCTCTTCCATTTTCTGTTTATAATTATATGGTCTATCTGACTTTCTGTTTTCCCATCTGGTGATTTCCATGTCAATTTGTGGATGTTTTTGTGTGGGAAGAAAGTTCCACCAATAATGAAGTTGTGTTCTTCACAAAATTCTGCCAGTCTGCTTCCATTGTTGTTCATTAACCCTATGCCCTCCTTTCCAACGGACTGATTTGTTTGTGTATTGCCAACTCTAGCATTAAGGTCTCCGATGATCATGAGCATATCATGTCTTGGAATGTTTTCAACGGCCATTCTTAGAATATCGTAAAATTCTTCTTTGTTTTCTTCATCTGAATCCTCTGTAGGCGTAGCATGTGAGGATTGATAGCTTGGTGTATTTTGAGTTGTGTCTTGTGTATAAAAGTCTTTCACTTATCGGTTTCCATTCCAATAGTGACTTGTTGTTTTGCCTGGCTATCAAGAGGGCAACACCTTCTCTGTGTTGGTCATCCTTTCGTCCTGACCAAATGATCAGGTCGCCATTTGAGAGTTGGCGCTTCCCAGCTCCTGTCCATCTTGCCTCTGATATGCCTAGCAAATCGATCTTGTAGTTCAACATCTCGCGCTGGGCTTGTGCCAGTTTTCCTGTTTGATATAGGGTCCTAACATTCCAGCACGAGACATTGAGCTTGCGTTTTGGTGACAAAAGATCTGCAATCTGGTCGGGGGCGTCCTTTCGGCTTTGACCTCCTACCGTCATGAAGCCAGTATTCTGGTCCGCTTCTCTGCTGCCGCCGGTTGTGAATTTATGTCTGGTTTCTGTTTCTGTAACAGTTTGCTTTTATGAGGTGGGTTGTTAACCCTACGCTCAACCCCCATTCCTGGAGGGCCGGTGGATTACTCTTCGTCTGATCTCTCTCCTTTTTTCTCTTATTAGAGGTCCGAGGTTCTAGATACGCAAGCCCTCCCACCACGACAAGGTGATAATCCGTCGATTTTGAAAAAGCCTTTGACAGCTTACACAGAGAGTCCCTGTGGAAAATACTCCGCCATTATGGTATACCGATGAAGATAGTCAACCTAATCAAAGCAATGTACAGCAACTACCAATGCCAAGTGATCTGTGGTAACAATTTAACAGACAGCTTTAATGTAACAACTGGTGTAAAACAAGGCTGCATACTCTCCCCGCTTCTGTTTATCCTGGCTCTAGACTGGCTCATGAAAAATACAATTGATGGTAAGAAGAGAGGCATTCGCAGGACACTGACATCTTTTCTGGAAGATATAGACTACGCAGATGATATCGCGTTAGTTTCCAGTACACACAGAGACGCCTCAGAGAAACTAAACGTACTACACAAGAACGCCTCGAAAATTGGACTGAAAATAAATTTCGATAAGACTGTGTACATTAGGGTGAATCCAAAACATGACAGTGAAATTAGGATAGATGAACATATAATTGAAGAGGTAACAGAGTTCTCCTACCTCGGATCCAAAATAACAGACGACGGAAATGCAGAACACGATATCAAGCACAGAATTCAAAAGGCAAACCAGGCTTTCGGCATGCTGAAAAACTTTTGGAAATCAAAGCAAATAATGAGAAAGACAAAGCTGAAAATATACAAGAGCAATGTTTTAAGTGTACTGCTTTATGGAAGTGAAAGCTGGAAAATGACATCCTCCTTAATACAGAAACTAGAAGCCTTTCAGAACAAGTGTTTAAAAAGAATTTTTAATTTATTTTGCCCTACAAAAATAAGAACAGTGGATCTATTAAAGAAAGCTGACTGCACTAGCATTGATAGCCAAATAAAAAGAAGAAGATGGCGTTGGCTGGGTCATGTGGCCAGAATGGAAAAAGGGTCACTTCCCAAGACAGCCTTGTACTGGACAGCAGATGGGAAGAGAAAGCGGGGAAGACCCAAAGAAACCTGGCGAAGGACGATGGAGAAAGAATTAAAGGAAGCAGGCCTGTCCTGGAATACAGCCACCGCAAAAGCAGCCGATCGCAAAAAATGGAGATGTCTGGTGGATGCCCTATGTGCCTCAAGGCCCGAAGAGGATTAAGTAAGTAAGTAATATCATCATTTCATTATTGTGTGGCACTGGTTTTGTTAGATCTCAGCACTGCATTCGATATCATCGATCATTGGATCCTTCAATCCCATCTTGAAAACTACTTTGGGATAACCGACAATGCACTGAAATGGATTTCCCCATACAAGAAAAGAAGGGCGTAATCAGTCCGACTCAAAACGGGTCCATCCACTTCCTTATCTACACCGGGAGAAGTGACATCATCATCTAAATTTCTGACTCGTGGAGTAATTTAGAGGTTTGTCCTTGACCCCATCCTCTTCACCACTTACACTGTCCCTCTCAGTGATTAAATAGCATCTTATGGAGTCAAACATCTTTTAAAACCCAGCTTTATGTGCCCCCCCCCCCCAAAAAAAAAAAACAAAAAAAAAGCTCAGACGTCATCAGAGCATTAACCACTATCTAAGAATGCTGTACAAATAGCAAAACCTGGATGACGTCAAATAAGTTAAAACCCTATGACTCCAAAACAGGAATCAATCATTAAAGACACAAAATTAATATAACATCGTTAGAAATTGTGGTTGCTCGCACATTTCAGTAATACTGGCCCCATCAGAAATTTAGAGGTTCATTTAGATTCTGATATTTCCATGAAAACACAAGTGACAATAGCCTTCCATTCTGCTCATTTTCATCTTAAAAACATTGGCAAAATGAGAAAATTGATTGATTGTAATTCTACCAAAAAAATAGTGAATTCACATGTAACGAGACGTCTTTATTACTGTAATGCTAATAGAAGATGTACAGCTGATAGAATGCAAAAAGTCCAAAATAGGTCGGCTAGATTAGTGACCCTCTATATAATCCAATACAGCACACCAGGCACGTCATAAGGTCTCTCCATTGGCTTCCTGTTAAAGAGAGAGTAGAGTTCAAGTGCCTATAGATAGTATGCGCTTGACTAAGAAGCTCAGAACATTGCCATCCGGAAATAAAACGGACCAATACACAAAACTGTGTGTAGCCTTGAACGTTTATAGTCTAGTTAATACAGTTTAGTGAGAATTACTCATAAACGCGGATGGCAAAAAGCAATAACAAAGACCTCAGTGACTTCATACCATCTATATAAAATAGCGCCATCTTTTCTCTCCGGGCTTCTTGAATCGTATACACATGTTAAACCATTCCGATCCTAAATTGAACAACTAATTAATGATTCCTTATGTAAACTATCTCTGGCTGAAAGTAACATCTTTCTCTGTCGGGGCCCCAAAAGTATGGGACACATTAGATAAAGAAATAAAGACGCCCCCGAGCTCAATAACTTAAGGAAGCTTTTGAAAACATTCCTATTTAGGTAGGCTTTTGAGAAGATGAAGAAGAAGAAAAAGAAGAAGAAGAAGAAGACGAAGAATGGTAGTAGTAGTAGTAGTAGTAGTAGTAGTAGTAGTAGTAGTAGTAGTAGTAGTAGTAGTAGTAGTAGTAGTAGTAGTAGTAGTAGAAGTTCCTTTTTAAAAAAAAAACAAACGTGTATTACTTCAAAGACAAATAGGACGATTATTTTAGATTCTGTTTCAATAGTGAACTCAGCTATGTGGCTTTGTGGTCTTGTGGTATGACACTCGCTTTCGGATCGGAAGGACCTGGGTTCGAGCCTCGCTCGGCGCATAGTAGATTCCTTGGAAAAGGCTCTTTACTCACATTCTCTCATCGTACTCAGGTGTAAAATGAGTACCTGGCCGTTAACAGCGTTGTCTCTGTCCGAAAAAGATTGTAATATCGCCCAACAGGCGTCATGTTCCGTCCTGCATGTTAAATTTTGTTGTTGGTGAGGGACCCTTGTAAAGCGCTGTTGAGCACGTTTAGTGAATGTTGCGCTATATAAAAACTCAAAGCTCAAAATAATTCGTTTTGTTTGGTATCTATACGTATTCTACCTTTTTCAACGTATTATGTCACAGGTGAAACTATATCTATTTTACTCGACGTGTTTGCCATCTATATCTAAAAATATCTCATGGCATCAGAAACAGATTGGACAGTTTTAAAATGTAAAGATTTTATTCAGTTTGTTCAATAATGTGCAATACAATGATTTTGCTGGACGTCAGCTAACTGTTTGTAAGAGAGAGAGAGAGAGAGAGAGAGAGAGAGAGAGAGAGAGAGAGAGAGAGAGAGAGAGAGAGGGTTGCTAGCTATAAAGGTAATCACCTCGCTCTTGGAACTATTTATCTTACAAATTATTGTAGGAGGTTGGAAATGTTGCACTTTTTTTTAAAGAGTTGGCTTGTCATTGTTTTTTGTTTTTGTTTTTTGTTTTGGCATCTCGAATGGGTTCATTGGACTGCGTACTATTGAATGTTACTTTACTTACAAAGGATATGATGATCTATATGATTATCAGCTGAATTTGTTCAATAAAAAAATTGATTCTAGCACAGGATAAAACTTTACGATTGTTTTTCGAAAAACATTTCGCTAACGCCATAATGTTCAATGACAACAGTTCAACTTTTGAAAATATCAGAAACAAAATTAAATAATATTGAAAAACCAATCAAAAACTAAGCGACTGTTCATTATCAAAGTTGAATTTTAAATGTCGTTAATTGCGCGATTTCTATTGTTGAGAATAGGTATTGAGCTAAGATTCAAATGACGATGAGGGTGCATTGTTTCCATTTATCCTATGATCTGGACTCATAAATTTTACTGCTACCTCTAAATAGCATGATAAATAACATGATTATATATATATATATATATATATATATATATATATATATATATTATATATATATAAACCATGAAATGGTAGTGCTCAACTATTGTATAAAATTAGCAGTTAATAATAACAATCAGAGTATAATTTTCATCATGAACTAAAGGAAAGTTTCATGCTTTCATAATCTTTAGGAAAAATCCTGAATATTGCGAAAGCATGAAACAGCACTGTTTTTGCTGGTGAAAATTACACTGTGAATGTTTATATATAAATATATATATATATATATATATATATATATATATATATATATATGTATATATATATATATATATATATATATATATATATATATATATATATATATATATATATAGTGTTGGTGGGTACTTATAGATACAAGAGTGCTCGATAATATTAATTAGAGCTTGTAAAATAAATAAGGACTCTCGCATTGTATTATGTCAGGACGATCGTTTCAATGCTGGTAGCATCTCCTCCGCTGACGATAAATCCGTAGTTCGTTGTTTATATTTGCGTCCCTATCTTGTTCCGGTGTGTTTGTTATTAGTTGTTCCTGTGTGTTTGTTATTAACTGGGCGGTGATTAGTATTGTTATGTGGTGACATGCTGAAGTCTGTTCTCGGTTATAGATAAATCCAGTGCTGATACTAATAAAAATAATAATGATGATGACGATGATGATGATGATGAGGATGATGATTATGATGATGATGGTGATGATGATGATGATAATAATAACTGTAATAACAATTATAATAATAATAATATTAATAATAATAATATATAATAATAATAATAATAATAATAATAATAATAATAATAATAATAATAATAATAATAATAACAATATTATTATTATTATTATTATTATTATTATTATTATTATTATTATTATTATTATTATTATTATTATTATTATTATTGTTATTATTATAATATACATATATATATATATATATATATATATATACATATATATATATATATATATATATGTGTGTGTGTGTGTGTGTGTGTGTGTGTGTGTGTGTGAATCTTGGTGGGAACTTGTATAATGCAATCAATTAAGTATGCACATTTAAATCATCCTCACATTATCATTTTGAAACGTAGCATAAAGTTATTTAGTTAATGCTATGAACGGCGTCATTATCTTTAAGACTATTGTCTTGGTCTTGATTTTCTTCTGCGTGATATGTTTTAGCTGTTTTGCAATCCTCTATTTACAAGAAGCATGTATGGCAATAGTATCTTTCTTGGCTCCTTTCAAAACGAAAAACCGTCTTAAATCATATATTCCAACATTCATTGACAATGCCAAGACTTATCTAATTTAGAAGCCCATGGACATGCACTTGTGTACCTTGAAGCAGGTGCTTCAGTTTCAAGTGGCAAGACGGCTTAAATTTACCAAATGGACTGTTCATATTATTGATTTCGGGTGGTCTCAAACTGTCAGAGTGACTTTCCATCGATTCTAGGGTGTCAAATTAGGAGATCTACAGAAAGTGTATTTTAACAATTGTAATTGAGTTATTTACTTTTTTGTTTACTATATTATAAAACAACTCCATATCTTTCAATCAACTGACGAAGACGATCGTTATGCTGGGGGTGTTTACCGTGGTATAAAATGTTTTCAAACCAACCCAAATCATGAGACTGCTCACAACGTCCAAAACCTCCATTTCAACCTGCTGAGTATAGAGTTGCAACACAAGGGACATAACTCAAATAATTCGAAGCTCAGCTTAGTGAATGAATTTGAGAAGTCAAGCCTTTTCAGTGTTTTTAGTTGTTATGAATATTAGTGACAATGTTACATTATTCATTCCGCCATTCATGCACGCCATGATAATTCACTAAATTTTTCATCGATGTAGTACGTATCGCCTGCTCGCAGTCTGTTTCCCAATATCCACCACACTTATATTGCCATTAATACATATTGATTTACTCCTGAGTCGGGTGAAGTAAAGTATATAAAGACATATTGACGGTGTTAAATAAACATGTTTGCAGTTGCTGTCTCATAATCATTTGAAGACCGCGTCTACCACCGGATGATTTTCATTTGCTGGATACATAAAACGATCGGTCAACGAAATGATTAGAGTTCTGAACAACAACGAAAATAATTTTATAGTTATCATTCCTACTCAAAAACATCACACATCAACATACCGGACTTTTAATGAACCAATGAAATGTGGGAGTCATAATCTATATTGAAAAAAGAGCAAGTCTGTCTGCCTGTCTATGTATGTGTGTGACCAGACAACTGTCTGCTATGAAAATTAGCCTGTTCGTTAACGTTTTTATCCTTTTGATG
>NC_088360.1:118030969-118135969 GCF_034508935.2 Berghia stephanieae
TCCGAAGAAAAAGATAAACTGCTTGGGAGGAAAGGATATCGGCATTTTACTGAGATCATTTTTTTAAAAGTTTTTTTTTTTTTTATAAGACCCTTGATTCTTTATCAATAGATAGTTAAGGGGGAACGGGTGACTGATGGTTGCTTTGCCATCGTCTGAATCCATAATCAGCCATAGTGGTGCAAATTTAGGATGCCACTTTTATTTTATTCCTTTCATTCTCCTTTATAAGCTTCAATGTTATTATTGTTGCTGCATATTCGAATCAGGGTATACTTATTATTTTAGACCTCAAACTTTAGAAAGCAGTTGTACTGTGATCTCCACCATGGGGATACAAAAATTTAAACAACACAGGAAAAGAACTAGAAAAGCTTTGCAATACAACCAACCTCACCATTTTACAAAATGCAGACTCAATCCCCACCCTTCTTCACAGAGCTCATATGTCCCTGAGTCACCCCGATCTAACCATCATCTCCTCTGACCTTCTGAATTCTTGTCACATTAAAGTCCTGGATGAAATAGGCAGTGACCATAAACCAATTTTAACACAAATAACAGTTCAAACACAGAAGAAAACATTTGAGCAGAAATCCAAATGGAATTTCAAGAAAGCAAACTGGGATCTTTTCACAGCAACATTAGATGACCAGCTTCCAAAAATTACAGATACATCAAGTGTAGAACATTTAAACGAAGCCCTCACCAAAGCCATTCTTGCAGCTGCAAAAGCAGGAATTCCAAGAGGTAGTCGACAGAATTACAAACCCTTCTGGAGCAAAGAAATTGAAAAAGCAGTAAATGCAAGAAATGAAACAAGGAAAAACTTAGAGTAAAACAAAACCATTAAAAACAAGATTGAGTACAATAAAGCATCGGCAATTGTCAAAAGAACTATTCACAACGCTAAAAGAAAGAAATTGGCAGACACATGCGCTAATATTGACCTCAATCAAAATGGGAAAAAATCATGGGCCTTACTTAATAATCTTAACAATGAAACCCCGAAAACCAACCCAAAGCCCATTAAAACTACAGAAGGAACAATCGTAGATGACCAAAAAAAAAAGCCATGATCTTCAACAAACATTTTGCTTCAGTAAACAAGGCATCAAAAAGAAGTGAAAAGGACAAAAAATTGATTAAAGACCTTAAACATCAAGAAAAGGCCCCAAAAGCTATCTCATACCTGTTCAAAGAGGGCTTTACCATGTCAGAACTTCACAGAGCTATGAAAAAACTCAAGTTAAGGAAATCCCCTGGACTAGATAAGATACACAATGAAATGCTCTTGCATCTTAGCGTGAGAGGTAAACAGATGCTTCTCAAACTTATAAATCTAACATGGGAGACAGGAATAGTACCAAGGGGATGGAAAAATGTTATTATTATTCCAATCTTAAAGAAAGATAAACCACCCGACGAAACGAAAAGTTACCGACCAATATCTCTCACCTCATGTGTTGGAAAGATCGCTGAGAGAATGGTAAATAACCGATATACTGGTGGCTGGAGACATGTGGCCTACTAAATAAATATCAGGCAGGCTTTAGGATAGGGCAAAGAACAGAAGATCAATTGTTTAGATTAAGTCAAAAAATAATTGATGGCTTTCAAGATGGAAAACATACAGTCACGGTTTTTGTTGATCTCCAACAAGCCTATGACAAAGTATGGAGGAAAGGGTTGTTATCAAAAATGATGGACTATGGAATTGATGGAAATCTCTACTTCTGGATTAAACAATTTCTCAGTAACAGAACAATCCAAACAAAAATTAATAACGGACTGTCAAACAGAGAAGTATTAGAGGAAGGTCTCCCACAAGGATCCTGCCTCAGCTGTACTCTCTTTCTTATTTTTATAAATGATCTACCAGAAGTATTACAGAGAGAAAAGGCCCTATATCCTGACGATTTAGTTATGTGGTATACTACGAAGCACCTACCAATAGCCTCCAATAGAATAAATGAAGATTTAGAAAGCTTAAACACCTTCTGTGATAAATGGAAATTAAAAGTTAATTGCAATAAAACAGTCTACTCTATATTTACTAAGAGCCATCCTGTTTCCAAGAAAGAAATAGCACTCTCCATCCAAGGCCATCGACTCGCGAAAGAAGAAAACCCCACATATTTGGACATACAGGTAGACAGACAACTATCTCTGAACAAACACACTCAGAATGTAAAAACCAAAGCCACAAAGAGACTCCAGTTACTAAAACGACTAGCCAGTACTAATTGGGGAGCAGACAAAAACTCGCTTCGACAACTCTATTTAGGCTATGTGCGTTCCGTCATGGACTACAATTTAGCCCTCCAAAATGTAGGTAGTAAAAACACACACAAAACCTTGGACAGAGTACAAAACCAAGCCCTTCGCTTCATCTCCGGTGCCCTGAGATCGACACCCACAGCAGCATGTGAAATACATACTAATGTGGAACCACTTGGACTTCGCAGAGAATCAACAGTGCTTGAAATGGTTGAAAGATACAAACGAAAAGAGGAAAACCATCCAAACAGAATTATGGCAGAGAAATGGAAACCAAGAACAAGATTAAAACAAAAATCCCTGCCACACATTGCTAACAACTTGAATGAAAGACACAGACTCCCAGAAAACAGAGAAAAATCTATTTTAATCAGTCAAAAACCTCCATACGCCGAACTAAAACTTCCAAAAATAAAGACTAACCTCGTAGAAGAAACAACAAGAAATAAAAACAAATCAGACATACAAACATTAGCAATGAAGACAATACAAGAATACCCAGACAACTGGATACATGTTTACACAGATGGATCTGCCCACAAAGGAACTAAAAATGCTGGGTATGGGTTTGTAGTAGAATACCCAGATAAAACCTGTGATAAAATCCACAATTCTTGCGGAAGCTCCTGCTCAAACTACGAGGCAGAGGCAGTTGCAATAGAAGCTTCACTGCGACACCTCTCTTCTGTTTTCCAGCTAAACCCTTCAAAACTTCAAAACACTGTCATCTTCACAGACTCCAAATCGGTTCTCCAAGCTCTCGATTTAGATAAACTCTCCTCAACGTTCAATAGTTTAAGATCTCAACTAGATGAATTCCTTACAACACACAGAGTAGACTTATCTCTCCAGTGGATACCGGGACATTCAAATATACCAGGAAATGACAATGCAGACAGACTAGCCAGACTCGGATCAACACTTTTACAACCATCAATTCCAGTATCATTAGACACAGCGAAACAAATAATCAAAAGAAATAAGAGAGAAGAATGGATGAACAGTTGGGCAATGAGCACCACGGGTAGATGTATGTTTTCCCATATGACCACTCCTGTAAAGACTGATTGCCTAAATAAGCTCAGAAGACACCAGCAAAGCATCATCTTTCAACTAAGAACACAACACATACCGCTCAACAACCATTTAAGCAAAATTACAAAAGACACATCCCCTTCCTGCCCCCGATGTCAACACCCCAATGAAACAGTAACACACCACTTGCTTGAATGTCAACCTCTTGAAGACCTGAGATGCACATTCCTCCCACCAAATCCAAGCATCAGTAACACACTTTATAGTCACGTGGAACAACTACAAAAGACATCTAACTTCTACGTCATGGCACAAGACCGAAGGGCTAGAGCTGAGGTGGTCGCTGGTTCGGATAAGTAAGTAAGTAAGTAAGTACTGTGATCTCATGTCCTGGCGAGGAATATTCATTCCAATGCTGAATCAATCCTCTACGATTTAAATCCTGACACTCTGCTACAGACGCGGTCCCTGTCAGGCACTGCATCTTGCCTATGTTTTGTATTTTTGTAATCTTTGTATACTAAAGGTTATGGACCTATCTTCTTCCTTTTAAATCTGTAACTTCAATTTTGAAGATATGAACGAGTATAAGTAGGTATCCACTCTTTAGTGGGGAACCACAAACTTGGATGGCTTGGTCTGATTTTGTTGAGTATCACCGAGGTGTAATTTCACTTGGTCGTTGACTAATTCAAAATATTTGATTCTTGATTTGTTGTGAGAGTCCCATTTAGAGCTGGTATATTCAATATTCCTGCCGTCGTATAAATTCTTCGAAGGAAACCCAAGATAGAGTTTGCTTTTTTTTGCATAGGTTTAACAATGTTTGTTACATGATCTTTCCAATTTAGTTGGTTAGTTATTATCACTCAGATATTTTGCTACTAGTGTGGTGTTATGTATTGTGTATGTTGAATGTATGATTTTCCTGTTGTTTGTCAATATTAGAACCTGAGGATGGAGTTTCGTGCTGTTTTCCATTCCCAGCATGTAAGCTATCTAGATCGGCTCTAAGAATTTCTGTTTCACATTTAGTTCTTAGTGTCCGATAGAGAATGCTGTCACATGCTAACAATCTCAGTTGGAGTTCCTGGTGTAAGTCTTTCTCCCATATCATGAATGTAGATTAAGCATAGAAGGGGGCTGAAAACTGTGCCCTGAGGGACACTAGATATCATACATTTTCTTCCATTTTGTAAATCTGTGTTATTTTTAACAAATTCCAATTGTCACTTACATTCCCTTGATTAAGTGAATTCTGAAAATTATGTCTCAATATAGGTTCTAATTCTTCTGAGCAGTTTTTCATTGATATTCATCAGCACCAGTTGGTTTTTGATCCTTGCAATTAGAAGCTTTGCTACATCTCTCTTTGATACTTTGATACCTTCATTATAGGCATGTCCAAATTGTCCTGGTCATATGCCATATAACTGTGTGATTGTTCGATCAGAGAAAATTAAAGCAAACTGACAGTTCAGTAGCCTATATTGCCTTAATTTTTGGGTCCGATTGGAATGCTCTGTTCTTGTCTTTGGTGTATAGATTCCGCTTTTGTATCTATTATTTATTTTGATGTATGACCAAAGATTTTATTGCTTTTGTTGTCATTAGTTATTATTTCGTTAACATACTACTTCCTGTAGGCTCTACAGTAATCTCTTTGAGTTTCCGCTTTGATCTTTTAGAAGTCGTCCCTTGCCACTTCAGACATTTTTTTTTTTTTTTTGGCTTTTATTAGATACAGTATGTATTTCCTTTTCACAAGTCTGTTAGTTTGCATGTTAGTTTGGATTGGTGTGTTTTTGAACTTGTAATTTTTCGAGGGGACATTATCATTTAGGATAGATTTGATGTTGCAGATAAAATGTTCCCATTGGTCACTTATGTCAGAGTCGATGGAAATCTCTTCTCAGAATACATTGACAAGGTGTATTGTTTCTTGTTTCATTTTTTTCGTGTGAATATTTGAATGTTTCCACATTTAGATCTTTCTCTTTACGTGTCTTTTCCTTTTAGGTTTGACTTGGTGATCAACTTGTACTATATTGTGTTCACTAAAACCAGGTAAGATACATACTTTATCAACAAGTGATGGGTGATTTGTAAAAAACAACTCAAGGAATGAGTTTTCTCATGTTCTATCCTTTACAATTTGTCTGCTCAGTTTATATCTGGCAAGTTTGAAATCGTTTCCAAGCCAAATTGTTGACTTGTCAAGTTTCTCAGTACTTTGTTTAAACGTTAACATATTGGATTTGTTCTAATTTCAGCATTTATAATGGATACAACAAAAAAGTTTGAACGCTGTCTACAGGGACGTATAGACTTCTTAAGAAATTTGAAAGATCTGTCATCCATTGTCAAGCCTACAGATGATCACAATCTAACAATTGAAATTATAAAGGGTATGATCAGTTCTTAATTTGTGCTATAATTGCTCAACTAGTTATTTTATTTGCCACATTTGGGGCCAGTGCTTCAATGCAGTATTCTATCGAGGTAAAATAGATCTTGAAAATGAAAGTTTTAGGTGAGATTATTAAAAGTAAGTTAATTTGAAAGGCTTTTTTTTTTATTGGGCAATGAATGTTGTTTCATAAATTGCAAAAGTTTCCGATTGAATAATTCTTCATTCATCATATTATGTGGTTTAACTTACACTCTGAAAAAAATTTGATCATAGCAAAAAGCATAATGTTTTACATACGCTTTCTCTATTTTTATTCAAATTTATAAGTCGCTGTTTAAGAAGGAGAGAGCTCTTTCACTTGCATCATTTTGAATTATGGTAAAGAGAAAATAACTCAGTTGTGTATGATAAATGTTGTGTTTCTAGTAGCACAAAAAATCAGACTTATTGCTATCACAATTATTACAGTCTCTGCAACATGAAATTGACAATAACAATGGTCTATACCTTCTGAATAGGACTGCAAAATATGAAAATTTATGCAAGTTGTTAAGTAGGAAAGAGATGTTAAACTTGTGTCCTTTCGAATTGTGGTAAAGAGAAAATAATCAATTGTGCCATGATAAATTTTGCAATATTAGTAGCACTAAAAATAGCTATCATGCAATACTTACAATATTTTTGAAATGGTTCACCCATCTATTTGATGTATCATATTTTCTACAGATGCTCTTCAACTTGCAAAGCGTCCAAGGGATGTTCATCGTTTTCTCAAATGTATTGGTTTGGTGGAGGATATCATTGAGGTAAGACTCGTTGTCAAGTTTGTAAAATCTGCTTTTTCATTGTTATGTAATATATATTATTCAGAAAGCATAACTGATACTTGTATTTCAAAATTGTTAGAAGTGCCTTTCCGTATTTAAAGGTTTTCATACATATTTTGAACACACCAGGTTTTGAAATTAATTAAATGACAATATAGAAGAAAACTGTCATTTGAAAATGGCAACAACCCTGGATATCCTAAATTTCTTACTCTACTGTTTCTTCTTCTTTTCCTCCTCCTCCTTCTTCTTCTTCTTCTTCTTCTTCTTCTCCTCCTCCTCCTCCTCCTCCTCCTCCTCCTCCTCCTCCTCCTCTCCTTCCTTCTCTCTTCTTCTTCTTCTTCTTCTTCTTCTTCTTCTTCTTCTTCTTCTTCTTCTTCTTCTTCTTCTTCTTCTTCTTCTTCTTCTTCTTCTTCTTCTTCTTCTTCTTCTTCTTCTTCTTCTTCTTCTTCTCCTTCTTCTTCCTCTTCCTCTTCTTTTGCATATTATTATTATTATTATTATTATTATTATTATTATTATTATTATTATTATTATTATTATTATTATTATTATTAGTAGTAGTAGTAGTAGTAGTATTGTTGTTGTAATTATTATTATTATTATTATTATTATTATTATTATTATTATTATTATTATTATGATTATTATTATTGTTGTTGTTGTATTATTAATGATAATAATAATAATAGTACTATAATTTGTATTTATTCATATTTGCTTATTTATATTAGGAGTTATAATTAGATATTTAAGTTTTGATGTGCAATGTCATTGGTCTATGGTTTCGTGATTGGTTGAGAAAACAGAGTTAAAAGTACGTTTGACTTTTTAGAAATTTAGAAATTTTTCAATTTATGAATGACATTTTTTTATTTTCCCTCTCTTTTTTCATCTCTCTCTCTCTCTCTCTCTCTCTCTCTCTCTCTCTCTCTCTCTCTCTCTCTCTCTCTCTCTCTCTCACTCACTCTCTCTCTCTCTCTGTCTCTCTCTATCTCTCTTTCTCACTCTCTGTCATTACCCCCCCCCCCCTCTCTCTCTCTCTCTCTCTTTCTCTTTGTCCAGTTTCAAAACTGCAGCTAGAAATTTATTGGCTATCAATTCATTTTACACTTTTGACATTTGAATTTTTTTTTCATAGATTAAATAGGAGATGTAATGTTTAAATCTCTTGAATTTCATCAAATTGAATCTCAACGCCATCTATTCCATTATAAATAAATCACTGCATTATTAAGTCCCAAAATCTCACATCTTAACAGTCACATTAGTGTTTCGGTAGATTTTTTGACATTGTAACAATCAATTAATATTACAGAGATTATTCAGAAAATGCGTATGCATACTATGCAAGGTTTCGTTTATTGTCAACCAAATTGCATTACCCTATTAAGCCTTTTAATAGCCATAGCCATTGAGTCGATGTTGGATTCATTTTTACTTATATCACAACTTTTCTCCTTTCATTTCAAGCATTGTAAGCAACAGATGATCAGAATTGTATAACTTTGGAATATTATTTTCAGGCATATAATAAGCTTTGCTCAGATGCAAAACTGACTTTAAACAATTTTGATTTTTTTGGGTCACATAAGTGATTTTTTTTTCTTTGTCTCACTCACAGATTTACGTAGGGCAAGGAAAGGAAGGTAAAAAGATGTAAACCTTGTTTAATTGCTCTGAAAGCATTATTTATATTTATTAAAATGGCTTTTTTAAATAATTGATTTATAGTTATTTTCCATTTTTAGTATGTTATTTTGAATATTACATATTTTAATGAAAATATAAAGTGAAAGTTTAGAGGAATGGTAAATATAAGAATAGTGTAAGCAATAATGTCGATGTTCACCAACAAAATTAATTATGATCTAAAAAATTATTGAAAGAACAATGATATGCATTTTGATCATTTTCAACTTGTTTGATTCATTCTTTTTGTTATTGTACTTATTTCATTTTGTTTGCCAGCCACATGGCAGCTGATCTATTCATTAGCGGAAATATTTATCGACCTTGTGACATATGAAGGGGCTTCAGTTTGTGTTAAAATGGAGGTTTGTATAACGTTAATATATTCTCAAAATTCTTTGCTGCTATGTATTTTTAAAGAATTTGTTGGGAAAAGCTTAACCAAAAGATAATACGAAATGATTATTTAATCAAAATTCTTTAGAATGGTTTCTAGAGCTTATATGTGAAAATATAATACAAAATATGAGGTAAAGGTATCAACTATCAATATGCGAATAACTTTATTCATAACAAACAGCCTAACAACAGCTGTAACAGCATTTTGTCAACAATTATTGGTCTCAAATACCAGATAAGAAAACATGGACTATAATAATGTTTCAAATTTGATGAATTGCTTTTTAAGATGTTAGTATTACTCCATTTATTGTGAGATCATTCACTCAATCAATTTATTATTGAAAATGAACAATTTACTATGTATTTGCCATGATTGCATAAATGATTCGTTAGGCAGAACGTATTATTTAATATAATTATGTATTTGTCTCTGTTACAAATCAGTTAATTCATTTGGATTTTCCAATTATGTAATGTTTAATGCTTCTTATTTTGTAAAAATGCGATTTATATACTTTTCAGCTGTCCCGAATTTTTAATGTAATATTAGAAGGTTGCTCTCTCAAAGTTGCACAAGAATTGATGAAAAGAGATGGTTTTCTAACCAAAATGTAAGCTATGATTTCATCTGTTATCAACTACCTGAAATTGTTGTTTTGATAAATTGATTTATGGCAACTTTAACATTCTTTGCAGTATTTTAAAACGATGCTTACAAATGACAACGACATCTCAGTTCAGTAAATCAGACACAATGTAGTTACCACTTTTTGTTTTAAATTCTCCTCACATATTTTAAAATAACTTTACTATTGGGTTTAGACATTTGTAACAGTAGAAATAGAACTGCCCGAGAAGCCCCTGCATGTTTATTTGAATGATTTTTACTTCAAAAGTAATAATTTATATTCATATATATATAAGATAAATTAGACAAAGCTACAAACCTTTTCATGATTACCCTGAAAGATTTCTGAATTGTAGTGCTTTTCTGGCCTGTCAAAATGAGTATTGCCAGAGATATTGTACTAGGCTTGACTGAAAAGTCTTGATGTCTAACTCTGATTGTATTAAACGCACCAGTATACACTTTAGATCATATTTGTGCGCTATTTTTGTCACCAACTTTATTTAGCTGCTATTATTTGTACTTAAAATTATCTTACTTGAAATAACCACTATTCCAAAGAAGAAATCATTTAAAAGGAATTATGCATCAAATGGTGGTCTGTAATTGATTTCCTTACTGCAGAGAGATGTGCACCTGTAAACATTCATGAATGGCTGAAACTCGTTTATGATGTTTAAGGTGGGTTTTACTGGAACTGATGCTGACTTTACCAACATTTATGACCAGGCTCGTAGTGTTCATCCATAGAGTGCATCGACCGTACCAAATCAACAAAAAAATATTGACCAACTTAATCGAGCCAATCACAGACATTTTGCAAAGGCTTGGAATTTCAAAGGGAAGAGTTAGAGATATCGTTCGAAAAATCCTGGGCTACAGAAAGGTCTGTGCCAGTTGGATACTGATAATGCTCACACAAATGCATGATTACATTTAAAGAGGAAGTTTTCTTGAAGTTGTAAAACTCCCCCGTTACAGTTCCCATTTAGCTTCAAATATATATATATATATTATATATATATATATTATATATATTATATATATATATATATATTATATATAATATAAATATTATATATTTATACTTGAGAGACACCTCAAGGGGCAAATTTTGGCATTGATGATGAGGTGCAGGCGGAGGTGACTCGATGTTGTCAAAGTTTGCCACATGAATTCCTCTTTGACATGATGCAATAGCTGGTGTATTGTTGGCGGCTCTGTGTAGATGAGAATGGTGACTATGCTTCAATTTAAAATGATTAACGGAAAGGACATATACTAAGCTTTGTTTTGATAACTTTGTCAATTTCATATCTATTATAGTTTTGAAAATACAAGAGCGGCATCAAGACTTTTCTGTCTACTCTTTATTTGGTGTTAATTATTTACATCTATTGATTTAAGAATACTTATATTCTCTCTTGTTACAAATATTAGTCGTGGAAGAGTTGTTTTTTCTTTCTTTAACTTCTTAGGTTTTTGTTTTGTCAAAATCAGAGCAGCATTCCTCTTTTGATTTATATCAATGTAAAACTAAAATAAAAGTACCTTACAAATGTATGTGCATAAAAGATTATATAAATGTCTTTTACAGTGGTAATAAATGAAAAGGATTATTTTAATGTAATGAAAAGAATCATTGTAAGATCTTAACATCCACAATAGTATAAAAAGATTTCTATATTATGTGTTTATAAGTTAGCTGAATAAATAACTGACAGCTCTGTAAACATTCTATGGAGTTTATGTTTTTGTTATTTTAAAATGCAGATGGTGTCACTGATTTTGACTTTTGGCTCTTTCAGAGAAAATCTTTTTTCGAAGATCCAATCCGCAGGAGGTCAGTGTCTTTATTAAACTCTATGATTGTTTTCCCTTGTTAATTATTGGGGCATTTTTATTGCGTCAGACAAATGTTTTAAAATGAAAACCGTATCATCTAGTGTGTGTAAGAATGTGATTATGAAACATTTTCAACAAACTGAATTAAATACCTTTGTGAACAATTTGACAACAATTTAACTATGTTTATTAACTCAGTCTAAAATGTATTTGAAGAGTTTTGGTTGGCCTTTATATACATAGGAAATGTCTTTTTTTCACCAATATTTCTACTACTTGAGAACAATTTGAAAATGTTTATTAACTTAATCGTAACTGTATGTGAGGAGTTTCGATTGCCTGTTAAAACTTAGGAAATGTCTTTTTTCACCAATTTGTGCTTTCACAGATTTTGAATTGCAAGTTATGTTGATTGAAAGTCTTTTAAGGCTCATACCACAACCAGCTTCACGAGAAAGCATTTTCAAGAAGTTGATTCCTGACAAGTTCCTGCTTTCTTGTTTCCTGAACATAAGGGACAGTCATTTTGATGTGGTACGTTAGAAGCTTTTGGTTAAATGCAAGGGACAAATATAGGATTAATTATATTTAGGATCTGAATCTGAATTTGAATCTTCCTTTAATGTCCACCTTCACTCATGAAGATTTTGACATGAACAATAATAGGATTTGATTATTTTAAAAAGGATTGGAAAAACAGCAAAAATATTCCGATCTAATAAAGTCTTCAAAATCATGGGCTTACAGTTTATGTAATATTGACATATTTGGCTTTCTTCCCAATTCTAATTGGTTTTACATTTTACATTTATTGCTTTTAGGTTTTTATATTTTGCGCCATTGTATTGTGTGCTTAAACACATATGCCAACATAAAGGATTTTTTTCGCTCTATAAGTGCTTTGAATTCTATATATATAACTTTACTTTTGAAGTTGATATGACTTTTTAATGTAATAATTATTATGAACTCATTTGATGTGTGAACAACAATTTTAAACAGAATACTTCAGATTATCTTGTCTTTTGTTTTGTTTGTTGTTGTTTTTTAAATTTTTTATTGTTATTATTTTATTCACACGTCAGTTTTTGGTACATACATGAAGTACAGTTTTGATTATTTAAGAAAGGACGCTAGAAAATGCTCCATAAAATGTAATCAGCAAAGCTATGTATATACATTTTTTTTTTTGGACAACATGGTGTGATGTTTTAATGGTGATACTGACCAATGTTTTTTTCGCCGTATCTTATTAGGACTGCAGAAAATTTCTAAATAGATTCAACATAAAAGAGAACTCTTCTGATAACCGGTATGAACATTGTTTGATTTTAATTTTATCTGATTCAGATGAATTTTAAATTTCATGATTGTTGCAAAGTTAACTGGTTTGTTTCAGTCATCGTCGTTTTTTACATACTTGATATTATAAGCTCTCGTCGTGGATAATTTTTTAAAAGTTAGCTGTTTTAAAGAAAACTATAATTCAAAAATTAAAGTAAATGCTTAATGAGTTCATTTTTCTGTTCATTTATTTATTGAATGGGTCATTCATTCATTCAATATGGCAGATAAGTTGTGATTAATTCACTTAATAATTTGCTCTATTTTGAAGTATATAAAGTAGATATGTGAATTTTGAAAATTTTATTGTGTTTGTTAGTTTGTTTGGTTGTTAAATTTTAAGTTATATTTTAAGTTATATGTTGTATTTTTATTTATTTATCAGTATATTTACAAAATTAGCACATTCGCAGAGCTTTGCACTAATTAGATATATTCAGAGGAACTGCCACTTATGAGTTTTATAAATTGCAATATCACCATATACTCTTCATGATGTATGGTATGAAGGAAGAATAAAATGTCTGGGCCCTTACAACATTAAAATATAGGAGAAAGGGAGGTTGTTTAATTCAATTATGTAAATTTGTGTACAGTCTTGTTAACATAACATACAATGATTTTTTTGTATAGTAAAATAAAGGGAGTAAAATGACTCTTAATACAAAACAAATTAAACGAAGTTTCGGCCTTTGGCCTTCTTCGTGTGTATATTACACTTGTTACTTATATTCACTTATTATTTTATTTAAACTATCTATAAACGGATAGCATTTTACTTTTTCAGATCTAATTTATGAAATTTGAAAATTAGCTCATTCTAATATGGAAATCTCCCTAATTATTCAATGGAATTAAATATTGTGCTACATAAATTCGAAGGAAGGGTAGGATCTCAGCTTGAAATGTTCTATCCATTTCTATTTATCGGGGACACACACAAACACACACATACACACAAACATACACATGCACACACACACAAACACACCCACACACATACACACACACACACACACACACACACACATATACAAGACATCTTAATAAAAGATGAAATAAGAACATATAGGACAGTCTTTATTTATATCTCCTCCAGTGTGTACACATTTTTAGATGATAAAAATCATTATCATCATCATCACTATTACAAGAAGAAGAAGATGAAAAAGAAGAAGAAATACAGCTTTCATTGTGAGATTATATATTTGAAATTGTTGTTTAAATTTTTGTATGCATTCTACCCCCCCCCCCCCCCCTTCCCCCTATTCTCCAAACACCCTTCCCTCCCCCACCAGAATTTACTCTTTTCCAGTTGAGAATGTCAAACTTGATGGAGAGCAAGTATGTATTCCTTACTATGTTCCGTTACTAGAAAATTTTCAGAAAGATTTGTTAATATTATTTGAGTTTTCAGGTAAAATATTTGTTTTCCATTGAGATTATAGAAGTTATGTAACTGCAGTACACAGTTTATCGCTGCTTTGTGACAATTAAAATATCAGTGTCTTTATCTCTTTCAGTCATTTGATTACTTGGGCATTCATTTTCAATTAAATGTTAGAAAATTTTGTATGATAGAAAATTTTGTCAATCATTCTGGTGACCTAAAACTATTGAATTGAGAGTTGTATATAAAAATAAAACTAAATTTGAGTTTTAAAAAAGTTCTGTTTTTCAGCATTTACATGTCTGATTATATTCCATAAGATGTATTGAAATACTTACAGATAACCACATCATGTACTCAAACCAATATTATACTGTTTATCAAAAACTAACTTACTGTGGTTTATTGGCAGCTGTTTTTTTTTAATGATGTAACTGTAATATGACAAATTTTCATTCTAGCTTTATAAACCCGAGGATGACGGATATGATGAATTTTGGATAGATTTCAACACTGGGAGCAAGAGGATCAGTCTATTTTGCCAATCCACTTTATTACCAAGCCAGGTATAAATGTCTTTGGTATTTCTTTCTGGTTCTATTCTCTTTCTGCCAAACTTTTAAATAGAAAAGACCAGATCTCAATCTTTAGACTGCGATCAGGACACAGTCGTCTGAAACACCACATGCAGAAGATTTTCAAATTAGGAGAAACAGGTATGTGTCATTGTGGTAAAGGAGAAGAAGATGCCCACCATATAGATTCCCTGATTATCTTTATTCCCTCTTTGATTGTCAATGCCTCAGCATTGTAGTCGGTGCAGTGAGTTCCTGTTTCTATGTACTTTTCTTGCATTTCTCAAAAAATGTTCAAACGGATATCAAACAGTAGTTTGTGCATAAAGGTGCAGGGTCTATTTGTTTTCATTAATATTTTGTTTCTGTTTCACATTGTTCTCAAAATTGGCCTGATGGCGACCAATACACTGTTTAGTGAATAGTAATTTGTAGTATTGAAATGACGTTTTATGGATGAGAATATTTTTGTTGACAAAATATTTTTGCAGCAAAGAAGGAGCAGGCACATTCATGTTTTTTATGACAATAAAGCTAGCTAAGACAATAACAAGAATACAAATGAAATACAATTTAGGATTAGATGGGGCGCTAGGCGATAATAGAGAATATAGTGCTTAATTATTTCGTAATCAAGATTTTTTAGTAATAATAATGATGATAATAATAATAATGATGATGATCATAATAATTATACAATGATCTGCTCAGGGTATGGAGCAAAATATATGGTATTTTAATGGTTTCAGACTGTTTTACTCCGTTGCTAAATACCTACATTCTGAAACATTGTTTTACGAAATAGTTCTTTTAAGCTCTGAAGCTCATTGAGCAAAAGGTTAAACTGGTTTCTGTAGCATAAATTAGTTTGTAAAAAATAGCTACTACCCTTTGGATAGGACGCTAGTCTATTACAAGGAACTCTCAGCTAGGTTTAAATGACACAATTGTCCTTGCATTGAGAGGATCAGAAAAATAAGAAAACTCGGCTGAACCTGGGTTTGATAAATGTCCCTTGTTTTTTATAGTTGATTGGCAGATGTATTTGAGGGTGGTTGGATGGGAGCATCACCCTTGAATCGAATACCTATGATGTTCGCATGGGTGTACGATCCGATAGTGATGTCGTTTCTTCTTCTCTTTACTAACCTATCCTGCTTCTTTGGTTTGTGATTGTATTTTTGACAGGGATATTTTTTTTCCTGTAAATCCTCTGCCTGTTTGTTCTTGGTTATTTATAATTTAGCTTATGATATCTTTAAGTTATGCTTTTGATTGACATTTGTACTATTTTTGTTAGATTGCTTGTTTTTTTGTTTCAGCGGTCTCTCATATAACCTCAATTGTGTTGGAAGAGACCTAAAGCAACAAACAACAACAAAAGCAGATGTATTTGAGTATAATTATAGATGGTATTAATATCCAATTATAATCTCTGAAGGATATTTTTTTTTAAATTATTTTTTAGCTTAGTCAGAGTGCAGAGCCAAGATGGGAAACATTGTCCTTACGAGCTTCTGACATCAAAAGATACAACTGCAATGGTAAGTATATCATGTCTCCATATTGTGATGCTAATTATATCATGTTTACATTATTTGGTTGCATCGTTTTATTGGATCATTGGATTTATTTCTTTTTTCAAAATCTGCAAGTGAGATCATGATGATGATGATGATGATAAAAATGATACTAATAATAATAATTATAATAATAATAATAATAACAATATACAAGCAGCCTTTAAAAACGTATCAGTTTTTAATCTAGAGGTTATACCCAATTATATTTGTTTTGTATTTCTCCTTTTGTACACTTTTCCACAAATTAGTGTTCTTTTTGAGCAACTTTCATTTTCATAGTGTTGCGTCAATTCCAGTATTCCATTTTAAAAATTCTCTTGAATGGTTGGCGAGATGGTACTTGGGAGATTATCACTCTTTCTTAATGCTAAATAGACAATAACAAGTACTTGCTACCTTTTTGAAAGGATACTAGTCAACTGCAAAATACTTTTCACCAGATTTGAGTAACTCAGCTAACCAATCACTACTGGTTAAGGACCTATAGGTATTCCAACCTCTCAAGAGTAGTGTTGCATAATCTGAACACATTGTAGGCCTAATCCTCTACACCCATGAATGTGACTACAGTTCTAAGTTTGAGAAATGTGATTGTGTAGTGACTTCCTAAAGCTGAGAAACAGCAAAGCAAAAGAAATTATTATCGACAAGAATCAGGGGAAACATAAAGATCATCGTTATGTTGTCAACCAATGTACAGAATGTTTTTTAAAATTTTAATATTTTTTATTAGCATGATGATAAATATGACAGGTATTAACACAAAGCAGCTTGACAAATCTATCAATTCCTTTTACTTCAATATAATAGCCATCCTTATTAACATATGTGTCGTTTTTTGTTTTTTTTGTTGAATTTAGAATTTAAAAGAAGTAAAGAACGAATAGTGTATGATAGTCGTAATTAGAGTGGTATTTACAGTTTCAATTAGTTTTTCTTTAACATGTGAGTTTGAGCATTCCCGTGAAATAAATTCTTTCAAAGTATTTTCTTTTGCTTTTTATTTTAGCCAAGAACAAGTTTTGGGTGCTGACTGTGGAGCTAAGAATCAATGCCCAAATGCTGACAAACAGAGAACCTGAAAAGCAGCCACATCTTTTTATATGTCAAGTCCCTCAGATCTATGAAGTGCCCTCAGCTTTGAGTGCTACATTGAAATTGGTAAATTAACCCTACACTTTAATATCACTTAACACCCCAGGACTCTTCATTTTTATTAATCCTACAAGATGCTCCCTAAAAGACAGTAGACAGGAGAAAAATTAACCAAATAAATCTAGATTTGTTCGTTAGATATTAAAGATAATGTGTCAGATGAAAATAATGTATCGAATGTAACAAATATGAATGATTTTAATATTATTCTAAATGATTTTATTGATAAACATGACGATGCATCACCGATAGGAAAAAAGCCCAATGGCTTGATAGAAATGTAAAGTTTGCAACAAAAAAAGAAAAAAAGATAAAAGGCAAGCAGACAGGTTGTAGGGAAAGTCATGTCTCAATGTTTATACAGAAATATATCAATCCACCTAAAACAATGACTCTGCTTTTATAAAGTTTGATACCTATATAAATTCAATTTTTAGAATCTAACGCACAGAGAAATAATTCCGTTTAGAAGCAATGGGTCACATTGAAAGTATCTAGTATGTGTATAAAATTCCATTTGAGAATGGAATGCATTACCACCAAAAATGACAGATTTTGAAAATACAAAACAAAAAAAATCAATAAAGCACTTTACACGACTCGGGGAGTCAACATAATAATAGGTTTGTTTCTTGACGAATTTGTGAATTTTGCGTTGGTGGGCCCATGAGGCCTTTTGCAAAAATATAGCATAAAGATCAGAAGAAGACCTTAAAATTAAAGAATGCCAAAAAATGATTAATTCAAAATTAGAAAACACCATCAATTGCAAACACAAATTAAAAAAGTTGCCCAACGCCAACAACAGTCATGAGAGCAAATTATTTTTAAAGAAAAGATTTCCTCTATTCTTTGCCATTTAGACCAAAAGACAACATAAAAAACAAAAGATGAACCCTTCAAGGGAGTCACATTAGATGATATTTTCCAGCAACAATGGAAGAAATACGAGAAATTATAATAATGGATCCTTCCAAACGCTATTATCTTGGCTTCATCCCAACATCATTACTTAAGAAAAATCATTGAAGTTTTGTTGCCTATTACGAGGGCTCTTTCATAATTAACCGAAAAATGCCTGTAAAATCCGCGTTTTTTATGCTATCAACAAAATTCTTGCACTTGTTCATACCTTGACTCGTCCTTCATTTCTCTACGTAACAGCCAAGTCTGTCGACACACTTCTGCCAACGCCGCACCATGGAATAGATACCCTCTCGGAAGAAATTTCCGTCAAGGTTTTGTAGCCATTTCCGCACATGGTCAACAAGCTCTTCATCGACATCAAAGCGCTTTCCTGCCAGCTCACGTTTCAGTGGCCCAAAGAGGTGATAATCAGATGGTGCGAGGTCTGGACTGTGTGGTGGGTGTGGCAAAATCTCCCATCCATATTTCTCTAGCCAACCTTGCGTCACTCGTGCTGTGTGGGGTGTAGCGTTGTCGTGTTGCAAAATGACCCCGTTGGTCAACTGCCCTGGGCGCTTTCTGCGAATGGCCTCCCTAAGCTTGTCAAGAGTTTGGCAGTACCTTGCAGCATTGATTGTTTCTCCAGGTTGTAAGGTTTCGAACAGAATAACACCACGACTGTCCCAGAAAACAGTTCCCATTATTTTCTTTGCTGACCGCATGACTTTGAATTTCTTCGCGACAGGTGAGGATGGATGTTTCCATGTCATCGAATCTTGCTTTGTTTCTGGGGTGCAATGGTGCAACCAAGTCTCATCACCGGTGACTATGCTGTCAAGAAAAGTCACATCGTACCCTAGAAAGTCTCCGCCGGCGTTGGCAGTATGCCCGTGAACCCTGCGTGAGCTCTTGCTTCTTCTCAAAAGTTCCCTGCAGATGTCCAATCTTTGTTCTTTATGATTGTCTGTCAATTGCTTAGGAACCCATCTTGCGCTGACTAATCTGTAGCCAAGTTCATCAAATACAATTCTATGGGCAGAAGTTTCCGAAATTTCAAGACTGCTTGCGATTTCATGAAGTTTCAACCTCCTGTCTTGACGAATAAGCTCATCAACTCGCTTCACATTGTCTTCTGACATCGCAGTTATCGAACGCCCTCTCCCTTCCCTGTCTGTCAAGTCGGAATGGCCGGCTTCAAACAAATTACACCAGTGATAGACTTGTGTACGGCTTATAACATGCTCACCATATACACTCTGAAGTTCTTTATGAATTTCGGTAGGATTCAGACTTTTGGCGTTCAAAAAACGTATGACAGCTCTGATTTCCTCCTTTGACCAAGTTTCAAGGTGGGCCGCCATCTTTCTTTAAAATCGTCTAGAAATTCATTGTGCAAAATGATGCACTTCATAATTTCTGGGAATATCCATAAGGAAATAAGGAATATCATGTCGTTTACAGAATTAAAAAATCTCCACTGGTTGCTGAGCAATGGGCATTTTTCGGTTATTTCTGAAAGAGCCCTCGTATAACTGGTGTAGTGCCAACTTCTTTTTAAAAAGTTAATAATAAGGATAAAGATGATGATAATAATAATAATAATAATAATAATAATAATAATAATAATAATATAATAATAATAATAATAATAATAATAATAATAATAATAATAAAAACAATGATAATGATAATAATAATAATAGTAATAATGACAATAATAATAAAAATAATGATGATGATGATGATAAGAAGAAGAAGAAGAAGAAAAAAGAGGAATGATTTATTTGTCCCAAAAATTGAAATCTGTGTACTGATGTGTTTTGAAAATATAATTAAGGTTTAGGTAGATCTAAAATGTAAGTGGCAACGGAAATACTCAAATTCAGATAATGGGATAACTATTATGTTAAAGAGCTGTGTGGCATGAAATATAAAGCAAAGATAAAACAATGTTTATTCTAATAATATACTCTATTAACGGTTCAACTGCGGTGCAAATAATTGCGCACCATGTGGAAGAAAGGATTTCAGGTCTTTCTCTATATGTGGTATTGAAGACAGTAGACAGTGACTCCTCTTGGATTAAGTTATACAACAGTGAAAGAGATGTCTTTGAATCATCAAAAATTTCTTTACCTCTGGTCAATTTTAAAGCCCTATTACTGATATGCTATGATTTGATATAATAAAAATGTTGTATAATTCCGCTACCTATGAAATGTGATAGATCTATCTGCCTACTTTAAAAATACTTTCTTTAAATCCTACCCTGCTCACGTCTCCTTGAATTTCCTTCTCACTGATAAATAATAATAATAATAATGATAATATTAATAATCATAACAATAATAATTATCAGCCCTTTCATGCAGACCCGTAGAAACGTCAAATGTGAGGACTGAGCTACATATGATTTTAAATACACATAAAATACCGTCATACACAAAAAAAAAAAAACAAAAAAAAAACTGAAACATTTTTAATGTTAGGTCAACTGTGACAAACCATGGAATTATACTCATTTTGTTGACAAACTTTGTGCATGTTCAAACTCTATTATTTTAAGACGTTTTTTTATCCAGCAGCAAGAAACTAGTAAGGCTAATAAAGCAGACAGTTTTCAGAGGAGAGCATGCCTCTCCCCCCCTCATTTGAACAGCATAGACGTCTGTATCTATTGTACTCTTGCAAACTGGCCCAGTGCAAAAGGGAGGTGCACTTACACTTTTGCATGTTATGACCTAATGAATTTATCAAGACAACATTAAAACTTGACAATGTTTTTTTATTTGCATATTTGCAGGCGAAGCGAAAAGCATCAGTTCCCCAGAATTTGTTTTCACCTCAAAAGGTTAGTAAAATTTTACACTATTTTCATTTCACCTGTGAAGAGATTGTCTACTCCCATACTAACTCAGATTCATAATCTAGGTTACCTTCACCTGGATAGTCGTTTTTATAACCATATTAACCATTCAAGCCAAGTCTTGCATAGAAAAATGATTATTTTGTTTCTGAGTGGTTGTCTATAATATGAAAAAAATTATTATTATTATTATCATCATTATCATTATCATCATCATCATCATCATCATCATCATCATCATCATCATCATTATCATTATCATTATTATTATTATTATTATTATTATTATTATTATTATTATTATTATTATTATTATCATTATCATTATTACTATTATTATTGTTATTATTATTATTACTATTATTATTTCATTACTTCTACTACTACTACTACTACTAAAAAAATAATAAAATTGAGCATTTATATAGCGCAATATCCACTTAACGTGCTCAATGCGCTTTACAAGGGGTCCCTGGTCAACAGCAACATTTAACATGTAGGACGAGACATGACGCCTGTTAGGCGATATTACAATTTTTCGGACAAAGACAACGCTGTTAACGGCCAGGTACTCATTTTACACCTGAGTACAGTGAGAGAATGTGAGTAAAGAGTCTTTTCCAAGGACTCAACTATGCGCCGAGCGAGGCTCGAACCCAGGACCTTCCGATCCGAAAGCGAGTGTCATACCACTAGACCACAAAGCCGCACTACTACTACTACTACTACTACTACTACTACTACTACTACTACTACTACTACTACTACTATTACTACTACTACAACAGTCCACTCCGGAAAATCGCAACTCGATTAATCACAACTTTCGGTTAATCGCAACATTTCCCCAGAAACGGAATTAATTATATATAAAATCACTAGTTAATTGCAACAAACTTCAGTTAATCGCAACAGATTTTTGACCCCAAGAAGTGACAAATTCAATAAATCAATCAACAATCATAATGGGTGAAATCGTGACGGGTATAAGAATCAAAAGTGAGCGGGGTTTAATGCTACTGTAGTGTGTCACCACTCTATTAGACACAAAAGAGGGCGGGACATTAAAGAATGGGTTTGTGAGGTCATCTTCAACCATTGGAATGGAGGCGAGGGTGATGCTGATGATGATGATGATGATAACAGGTAATAATTATGATAATAATAATAAAAATAGTATAAGTATTATTATTATTTCCAGTCCAACATGGCTGATAACCGTTGGCACTGAGCTCTCTCTCTCTCTCTCTCTCTCTCTCTCTCTCTCTCTCTCTCTCTCTCTCTCTCTCTCTCTCTCTCCTTTTCTCTCCCTTTCTCTCCCTTTCTTCTCCTCTCTTTCTCACTTTCTTCTTCTCTCTCTTCTCTCTCTCTCCCTCTCTTTCTCTCTCTCTCTCTCTCTCTCTCTCTCTCTCTCTCCTACTTTTGATGGTTAATCAATCGAATTATGTCATGTAATTGAGTGTATTTTAAAATATTATTATAAAAGGAAAGAATTTCTAAGAACAAGAAACTGTAGGTTTTGCATTTTTGTTATACTATTCAGTGCATGTGGGCAATGTGGCACCGCGGTATGGTCTTTGCTTCTTACCCAAAAATATCAAGTTCAACTCCTTGCAGCGCTGTGTGGGCTTGATCAAGTTACCTCACCCTAGCTCATTTTTCGACACTACACTGTGGCTGATGCTTGGGTTATTCCAGTCTCCCCTTGAGATAGACCCTAAAGACAAATTTCCCCTTGGGGATGACATTGTCAAGATTGAGCAATTATTTATTCTCTGTATGTGGTACATTTTTATCATCAATTATTATTTCAATTTCTTTCTATATTTTATTTTACAGACAGGTCAATTACAAGTACAGGACAGTTCGAATCCAATCACAAAAAAGCAACAGGATCATATTAACTCTGCATCCAAGTCTCACTCTGATTTACATACATCTCAAAATAAATCAAGTCAGAAGAAATGCTCTGTACCCGTTGAACCTTTAAGCATCATTACCAGTTCAATATCATCAACAGATGGAACTAGACACATATCCTGGCAGAGCATATATAGTCGTATCAATGACAAAAAGTGTACAGCTCAGTGTAATGATTTAACTTCTGAAAAGAACATGCCCACCAAACCAGCTCAAAGATGGATGTTTGGTCATTCAAAAAACACAGCAAAGTGTTCAATTGTCAATTCACCTCTTAGAAGTAGCTTTGATCTGCTTGAAATGAGAAGAGAAAGAATTGATTCTGTTCATTTGTTAGATAATGACCTTAAATCTTATAATGAAGAAGAAAATACTGGAAATGAAAAGCCTGAAGAGATGGCATTGGGTATTGATAATTATCCATCTCCAATGACTGCTAGTGGAGACTATGTATGCCCTCCAAGCAAATCAGGAATTCCAAGTTCAGTTGGAAATAGTGCTATATCAAATACTGTTGAACCTGAATGTCAACCATCAACAATAGAGACAAAGTCGTTGAGAAACAGAGTAAATGCTAATAATTCTTTGGAGAAAACTTCTGCAAAGAAGGTGAAAAAAGTGACATGCAGCTCCCGCAATGGTAATGAGAGTGATCAAACTTATTCTTATTTCCAAACTATACTTCAAAACATAAAATATACAATATATAATGATTGGATAGCTGCTAAAATAATACCACTGTATAAAATGAGATACGCCAATTTTTTGACATCAGTAAGTTGCAAAGTGCTCTTATATACAGAAATGTTGTGGATCATTTAAAATGCTTCACAATTTTAGCGCCGTCCAGCATGGTTTTTGGACCAAAAAAAAGAGGAGCTGTTAATCGTGATTGATAACAATCATACGACTTTAGCTATTGTTTGAATAACAAGACAAACTTGACAATACTTCTAGAGTTTTTGATACTTTTGACAAAGAAGACCTCATGTTATTAAATACATTTTATAGAACTTAGTAAATGGAACAGAGTCAAATGAAATCTTCCCTAACAGTATCAGTTTATGTACCATGCCTTTCCTACTTTACATATAAGACATTGATGCAAATATTAGTGTCTTGTGTAGGTAAATAAAAACTGAAAATAACGTTTTGCTGGAATATTTTGTTGTGATCAACAGTGGGAAAAGAATTGGGAAATAGAAGTTTATCCAGATAGACCTGTGTATCATTGTTATTATCATTATAATACTAAAAGCATCTCGAAAATCATTTTTATGAGAAGTTTATACAATAACATTTCCATTCAGTCTAGTAAATGCTTAGTATCACTTCAAAATTTTCCCACTTTGATACAACTGTGTGCATAGCTGATCCCATTTTGATTTTATCACATTCCTGATGGTATCGTCTATGCTGGAAATTCAGGTTGGATTCATATTTTACAATAAAGCATCTTCATCCATTGCGCTTACTTTTATTGGCAACAAAAGTATGGTTGCCTTAAATTAGTTTGACAATTGTTTTTGAATTCATATTTTACTTCTTGTTTATCTAATTTCCTACATATTTGTTACCAATTTTTAGGACAAATTACTTCAATTATCACGTTATTGTTTACATGTTGAAAAACGTATTTATTAACATTTTTGTTATAACAGAAAATGGATGCTCATCTCGCAACTCGAGTTTGAGGTCTGGAAAGAAAATTATGACTCCTGTGGTTTCTTTGGAGTCAATTGCTACAAGAACAAAACAAAAACATAAATCAGTGAAAGAAGCTAATGCTGGTAAGATTATCAATATTAGAACATCAAGTTCAATTGTCTGCTTTTTTCTTTGTGCAGTCCTCTAACATCATAAGACACATAGAACTGAGGTTTCGAAAACATTTAATAATGACAGTAACAATCACTTGCTTAAGTACTTTCCACCAGATCTAACGGGGTGGGTTGTTATGAGCATTTTCTCCTCAGTTCTCCTTGGTTTGGTCCTTGATCAAGGTAGATTTGCCTTTTTACTGTCTTTATTTCTGGTTTGTTTGTTTGTTTTTTTGCTGCCTCCATTGGTTACAATCTATCAATGTAGATTTTTTTGTTTTTTTCGGAAAGTTGTTTGAGATGAAGGAAATTATTGTGACTATAATTATTATAATAATTTTTTATCATCATCATCATCATCATCATCATCATCATCATCATCATCATCATCATCATCATCATCATCATCATCATCATCATCACCATCATCATCATTATTATTATCATCATCACCATTAATCAGTACAATAGAACAAATTGTAAGATCACTAGACAACAAAAAACAAATGAATATCCTGGTACTAGACTTCTCTAAAGTGTTTGACACTTTACCACACAAACGATTAGTATTAAAACTCGAGCAAAGCAGAATTAGGAATATTGGGGGTAATGAAACAAATCAGTCAGAGAATATGGAACAACAACCACAAAATCTTCTACTTTAGTTCAAGGACTGGCTTTGCAATCGAGCACAACAAATTGTCATTGACGGAAACTCAAGCGAAAAATGTAATATCTTATCAGGAGTACCGCAAGGAACAGTAATTGAGCCTTTATGCTTCTTGATATTTATTAATGACCTTGGAAACAAATTATCTCCAAAAACAAGGCTAAAACTGTTTGCTTACGATAGCCTTCTTTTCCGGACAATAGATAGTAGTGCAGATACACATGAACTCCAGAAAGATCTTGATGCCCTCCAGACACATGAAGTTCCGTCCATCAAAATGCTATGCCACGTCAATATCAAACAAGAAAGAGCCTTATACTCACAATTACACAATGTTGATCATCCATTACAACATGTTGACTCCATAAAATACCTCGAAGTCCATCTCAATAAGAAACTAAAGTGGCAAAGCCATATCACAACAAAGGCAAGTAGGATGCTGGGGTTTCTCAAAAGAAACATAAACCAATAACCACGAAGAATTAAAACCCAGGCTTGAACAGCACTTATCAGGTCAATATTAGAATGTGCCAGTGCCGTGTGGGATCTCTACACAAAAAGTGACATAGACAAGATTGAAAAATTACAAAGAGCCTCCAGCCACTTGAATGGAAACCACTGAAAAAATCGGTACAAGGTATCCCGTAATGTTCCTTACACAAAACCATCAACGACCCAAACTCACCCATCATTTTCCCAAACTACATAAAATGCAAATCAGATAGGTACACTACAGGTACATACAATGCATCACAATACATACAACCATTTACAAGAACAGACACATACAAACACAGATTTATCCTACGAACAATAAATGACTGGAATGTCCTGTCAGTTATATCCTGGGCAACAGCAACAATTAACATGTAGGATGAGACATGACCTCTGTTAGGCGGTATTTCAATTTTATTTTGGACAGAAAAACGCGGTTAACAATCAAGTACTCATTTTAGACCTGAGTACAATGAGAGAAGTTGAATAAAGAACCTTTTCCAAGGACTCAACTAAGAACCACTCAGAACCAAGGATAATCCGATCCGAAGGCGTGTCATACCATTTTAGACCACATAGTCGCACAAAACTTAAAATTTTAAAAAAAAATTAAAGGGAGGTTTCCTTACTAATAAATGCTTGAGAAGAATTGTAGTTTATTTGACACTTTATTGTGGCTCACCTTGTGAAAGGTGAATACACCATGAATATAATGGTAAAATTATAAGAAGTTCAAATATCTATCTTCTTCTTCATCATCATCTTCTTCTTCTTCTTCTTCTTCTTTCTTCTTCTTCTTCTTCTTCTCTTTTCTTTTATTATTATTATTATTATTATTATTATTATTATTATTATTATTATTATTATTATTATTATTATTATTATTATTATTATTATTATTATTATTGTTTATTATTATTATTATTATTATTATTAGTATTATTATTATTATTGCTTTTTTTAAAAGCCATAAACGATTACTGTTCAAATAATTTGTTCAGAGAGTTATGACTATTGGCTAATGGCCTAAAATAAAACACTTGGACTTCAATTTCAAGTATTCTCTCGATATTAGCTATTTGACTCAATATCACTTTGTAAATCTGAATGTTAATTAATATTTTCTTATAGACCAAAGCAAAATCGACCCCAGATTTAGCAAAAGCAGTTTGATAAAAAAGAAGACGGAAACACAAAATACAAGGTAACTTGTTTGTTGTTATATTGCAGTTCTTTAATACAAACAAGTCAGTTAAAGATATTCAAGCTCAAGATGTGGATATTATAGGGAGTACAACTAACTCAATCAGTCGGCTTTATTGTGCACAACAGTTTTATCAATTCTCTCTCCTCTCTTTTCTTCTTGTTCTATGATTTGCATTAAAATATGATTTAAAATTTATTTTTTTTAAGTTGAGCTTTTATATAGCGCAACATCCACTAAACATGCTCAAAGCGCAATACAAGGGGTCCCTGACCAACAGCAACACTTAACATATTGGACGAGACATGACACACGTTAGGCGATATTACAATTTTTTTCCGACAGAGACAACGCTGTTAATGGCCAGGCACTCATTTTACACCTGAGTACGGTGAGAGAATGTGAGTAAAGAGCCTTTTCCAAGGACTTAACTATGCACTGAGCAAGGCTTGAACCCAGGACCTTCTGATCCAAAAGAGAGTGTCATACCACAAGACCACTTATGCCTATACCAATGCTACTAAATTATATGGCAACCTATCCATTGTTGTTTTTTTGTTGTTTTTTTTTTGTCTAGATTTCTTTTGTTTCATGCCCCAAATATCCTATTGGCCAATAGCCATTTCGATTTTTTTTTGTTAAATCCAAATACATTGAGACATCATTATCTTTGAGACTTAACCAATCCTCTTTTTAACACCTTGTCAATTGATCAAGATTACATCAGAGGCCTATGGAAGACTGGAAAGTGTGAAAGCTGTTATTGTTGAGAACCAAATAACTGAACTGTAATACAACAAAAAATAAATTGAGGGTCAGAGTTGGATAGCATCATGCAACAAATATATTTATTTTGTTGGATAGCTGCGGAAAAAGGATACTTTGTGACTGAATAAATAGGTGCAGACTGTGTCAAATCATAATTATAAATTATTTGGGTTTAAGTACTTTGGTCTGCCATGTCGCTTTGGTTTAGCAAGGGGGGGGGGGGGGGGGGGGGGGGTGGAGAGTTAATTTCTCTGGAATTGGGAATGTGTGATGAATATGTGATGAAAATTATTTTTGTTCCCTTGTCAAGTTGAGATTGTTTGGTCTAATTTTATTCTGGCAAAAAAGTGTTATGCTTCAGACCTGCATTTTATCCGTAGAGTAACAAGCAGGTGGGAAAATTAGTTGCATATACTTAACACTTAAGAACCTAAAATGTGATGTGGGGGCTATAATAAAGTTTTGTTAAGCCATACTCTTAGATTTTGCTGTTGTGTAAGGATATTATAATCCATATGTTTTTATGGCATTTAAATCATCTTATTTCATCTGAAAAACTTGAGTTCAATAATTATAAAAAGGAGTGTTATTCGACACCTGAAACTCAGGTGAATCTTGTCACCAGATTATTCGACACCCGAGTCACGCATGCACATGTTGAGAATTAGCTACTAGCTACCCTCAACAACTTCTGCCAGGTGAATTTATCAGCATGGTGTTGGGGCTAAATGGTTGTCTGAAGACAGGGGCTAATCAAAATGCTTAGGGATGAAATGATGCAAATAATGAACAATTTGAATGTAAACCCTTCGTCCGCATAACAAAACAAAGAAATTGTCTAAACAAATAAGCAGAATATATCCTTGTTGGATGGACTTTGAATGAAAATGAAAGCCTACATGTGTGCCGAAAGGAAGGTGTGATACTACATACTTATTTGTAGGTTTGATGTTTTGAGCTCATTGTTGTAATGGAAACACTTTCAACCCAAATCAAAATATTGCCCCTTACGACAATGTTTTAAAAAATCCCATAATGATGTAAGATTATCAGACCTGCTAAGAAAATGTGCATGAGGGGAATGTTTGGGGTAGGTCTGTGTGCAGAGAGATGAAAAAGTTCAAGAAAGAATATTATATTATATTAATTCTATGCATGTATGTAGATGTGCAAGCGTGATGGATTTTCGAGTGTCATATTACGCTCCCATTGTAAAATTACCCTCATATAACATTATGGAATGAGATGTAAAAGCATTTGAAACGATGAATTTAAAAACAACTAATTTAAATTATGGATATTTGTAAGCAGATATTAGTTTTAACATATTTCACATTTATGATTCAATCACCAACTTCTTATTACATTTTGTAGTTCATCCAAGAAATATGCAGTGAATGTTAAAATTCTAACAATCTGAGAATGTTGTAATCAAAAGAATGTTCCTCAAATAATTGTTATTTTAATGTTATTAGCTTTGAATGTTAAAAAGCTATTTAGTCAATAACTGCTGTGATCAAAATACATTTCTTTTTCAGAATGGAAAAGGCTGTGGCAGATAATAAGTCTTTTGTCGAATCTTGCATTGATTCTAAAAAGAAATCTGGAGACCAAAATATGGAACTCAGGACACCAAATTATACTGTTAAGCCACATAAAGATAAAACAACCAATGGATCCCTTGACGATTTCAAAACTCCAAAAACGTTTAATTTGTCAAAGAATCAAGGGAGGAAGAAGAAAAGCAAAAAAGGAATAGAAAATTATTTTCCAAATTGTAATACTAACTCAAAAGACATTTCAAAACCTACATACTCAACTGAAATTGTTGATAATAATGAGAAAAACAATACTATGCAAAGTTTTGAAAGGAAAAAAGTAGGTAAAGAAGCGGATAGGAAAATGTCTGTTATTTCAAATCAAGAAGCCGAACACCAGAATAAGTCATTATCTAATGAGGTTACTGTTTCAAATGATCCTGAGGATACTATTACCGAAAGCTCGGAATCTATTGAATTATATGTAGAGGTAGAAAGAACGATCTCTAAAGATACAGGGAAAAAGTTTCGTCAAGAGACAAGGATTGATGAAACTCCAGATATGGCTGAAGATTGCAAAACTGGATATGATAACAATAATACATTAAATTCAAATCAAAATGAAGACTTAAATGGTGATATAATTATTGGAGCCACTTGTAATGATCTGGCAACTTCTAAGCAATTGAAAGCATCAAATGATACTCAAACATCCAACACAGTAATGGGATCATATGTATTTAAGAGAAAGGATAACAACAAAGTTGGTAAAACTAATGATATGAATACAAAAGATGACATGACAGACAACTGCACCTCACTGAAAGAAAATAAATATATAAAGAATAAGGAAACGAGTGCTTGTGAATCGAACACTTTTTTGAAGAATAAAAATAATGCATCATATACCAATAAAGAGAATGAGAAACTGAAACAGACAGATTACAACATGAATATGTATGGCATGAAGAAGAATTACAAATCTATTAAGGAAACACAAAATAAGATCAATATGGGTTCAGTAATCAATCCAACATCTAAAAAGATGGCCACTGTTCCTGAAAGCTCACCGACTGTGACCTCTTCCAATGATCTCGTACAAACATCATGTGGTGATACAGGAAAAAGCACATCAAAGCCTGGCCAACGTTATGATTGTAGAAGAAATTTAAGAGCCAGAAATAAAGAAATATGCTATGCAGAATGTGACTCAGTCAATGGAAGCAGCACGAAATTGGATGAAATGGATGAGGCTATTCAACCAAAAAGGTCACTTGATCCAAATATTGTGAAACTAGACAACGTTTCATTTTTGTCCAGAAATTCAGTAGACACTTCTCCACCCCTAAACTATACCAAGTCTAATGATCAAAAAGATAAAACTGGAAATCAGTCCATATCTTCGAAGAATGGTCCAAGTTCTCAAAGGTATAGAATTTGGCGAAGCCAAGAAATCAAAACAACTGTCACTACAATACCCTTACAGGATACTCCAGACCCATATGATTTTGAGGCAGAATGCATCTCAAGATTGCACAATATACAGAAGTTGACTCCTTATAAATCAAATTCAAATGAAGGGTATGACAACCATAAATCTGCTTCATACAGTCCCTCACAGAAAAATAAACACCGCAAAAGTAAACAATTTGTTGAATCAAACCACCATTTTCAGCAAAAAGTTTCCTCCAGACTCTCAAATTTCTCCACTAAAGTTGAATTTAAGAATTACACATGGAAAGCTAGCAAAGTGAATGATGAAAAATGCTTTACAAAGAGATTCTCAGAAAGTGAATTAGCTAATACTTCAGATGGATCTGCTCAGTCATCGCACAGAAATAAAGAAGTAATGAAATCCAACAAATTATTTTCTCCCAAAAAGGTATCTTGACCCAATTAATTTTTTTAATGCTGTACGATTCATTTATATATATTCATATTATATATATATATTATATATTATATATATATATATTATTATATATATATATCATTTAGTTCAGTCATCCAACATTTCTCACAGCATAAAGCATTTATTGCAGCTCGCTCATCTTGAATAGAAGTTTTTTTGACGTCAATATTAGCCTCTTTGACTAATGCCATTGTATTAATGATTTTCACAATGAGCTTCTTCTGTCCTGTGGGTTGCCCATCATTCACATTCACAAATTTTCTTTTCACAATGATTACTTTAGAGGAGTTTGTGAATTCCTGAAATTGACATCAGTGATGAATACTGACTACATGATGTATATAATAAACCTGTTCATTTTCTTCCACTCTTTGTATTTCCTCACCATTATTGCGATTATTATCATGCAACACTTTTTAACTTTGTTGGCATGAAAATTTATCATGTTTTGATGTGGAGATAGCAAAAAATATATGATTTAAGTGTATTTATATATTTTTAAAAGCTGTTCAAGATTTTAAAATAAATTGTTAGTAAAGTTAGTGTACAATGGGGTAATGAGGTTTTGGTGAAATTTTTACTAGATTTTTTTTTTGTTTTAAAAAAAATATTTTAAAAGCTCAATTTTAATTTTTAATTTTTTTATTGTGGGTTTGTTTGTTTTTTATCAATCAGGATGATGCAGTTAACAGTGATGATGGAGGTCTTGTTTTTCCCCCTCTTGAGGATGCCATTCCATGCACACCATACAGCTATCAGTCAAAAGGGTATGTCTATCTATGTAAAGTGATAATTCTATATTTTTTTGAAAAGGATTTTATGACTGCTCTGAATCTAATCAGTATTGAAAAATATAGAAATATCAATTCTTTTATCTCCTCAATCAATGTGTTCCGGAAGGTCCCGGGTTCAAGTCCTGCTTCAGTCACTCTCGTTTTTTCCTTGGGCAAGATTATTAACCCCCAATTTGCTCACTTGGACAACATGGGTGATTCCTGTTGACATCAGACATCTTGTTTGATGAATTATCTATATTCCTTCCTGGAATGCTTAGGCGACGATATCTTATGATGTCATGGTGGAAGGGCATTTTAAAAAAAATCTTCATCATAGTCATCCTCGTCTTCATCATCATCATCATTCTCATCACCATCATCATCATCATCATCATCATCATCATCATCATCATCATCATCATCATTACCATTAATTAACCATAATAATTTCATGGTATTGAGCTTCTGTATTGCACCTATGTTTTTATAACTCCAGGTTCTATACAGTTTTACAATGTTGTGACAATGTCACAATTGGTAACACATGAGCCCTAAAACTGAAAATTATGATTTAAAAAGAAACATTATAAAACACCCCTTTCCTTTCCATTAAAAAAATGCAATATAAGCTGTAAATTATCATGAATAGGATATTGACAGAACTGCAATTGAACTAAGGCTTACGTCAGCTTGAGAAATTTGATAATTAGTTCTGACCATCATGAACTAACAGTACGTGAGAGCTTGTTGGTTCTGACACAACACAAATAGTTTTTTTAAAAACCATGTTTTCAGTTGCTGTTTGAAAGAGATTTCTATTAGATTTTCACCAGGATGAGTGCGAGTGGAAATATAGAATGATCCTTAAATGCCATGGAAGGATCTTTCAAAAAGTCCGTTTTTAATATAATCTGAGCAGTCGCTAATTATGTGAAACTTAATTGACCATTTTAACATGGTTTCTTGACCTCTATTTACTTCATGATGCATAAATATACATATGTATAGGTGCGCACTCTTTCACTCCATACACATCCTGCAAGAAAGTTATATTACGTTTGTTTCCTAAATTGATTCAGAGTTTGGTCAGTAGTTGTGGTACTTTCAAGACGTTCTTAATGAGGAACTTGTGTTATATTTCAATAATACATGTTTGTCTGTGTGCGTTTGTCTGATAATCATGCATGTAAGTGAATGTTTAGGATCAAGTTATTTATTTTTCTTAGAATTTAATTGATTCTTATATATTTGATTTATCCTTTGAAAAACCATGAGGCAGGCTTTATGGCATTTTGTTATAAATCTGTCTTGTCCTTATTGGCTTTTTAAACACATGATATAAGACAACAATATCTTATTTGCTAATAGAGCGAAAAGACGGTGTTGTCAATAGTAAAACCATAGAGTTTGCGAAGTAAATAAGGGCATTTTCTTCTTTTTTTTTTGTTTCACAATCATGCATGGAACTTTCAATAGAACTGAACTTAGCTGGATTGCAAAGCGGAAGACCACACCAGAACGGAGGGAAAAAATGAGAGGAAAAACGTACAGTCATAATACAGTAAGTTAAACTATTCTTTTATCAAATACTATTTGGTAGCCAATTTGAACAAGAGTGTTTTGTGATTACAGATTTTGAAAAGATGCAAAAACTTAGCAGTTTCTTTGTTTTTAGTTACTGTCTTTTTGTCACTTAAACCACAAGGAGCATTTTAAAATTAATTACATCATATTTAATTATAAATATGATATTGAATAGGTATAATGTAAATATGTTAGAAAATGAAAGATTATTAGAAATGACATAAGTGACTGGGTGGTCTGATGTATGACTTGCCACAAAGTCAAGTGATCTTGGGTGGCAATAATTGCAGAACTCTGGCTCTTCGGTTGTGTACTTGGATAAGGCACTCTACCCACATTACCTCACTTGGCTTAGGTGTGAATGAATATGTCTTTAAGCAGTGGCGAATGATAACTTTGTAAGAGTGCCAGTGCATTTAAAATGCCAAACAGGCAAAATGCACTTAATTAAATTGAAATAAATTTTTACATGATCGGGGATAATTTAAGCATTTTGAAGTGCTTTGAGTATGGTGAAACTGTAGAAATGCGCTGTAACGTTCAAAGTTATTAAGTTGTTTTTTCTTCAGCTTTTCTGTTAATAAGTATCACAAAATGGATCTTTGTAGTTCTGGTTTATTCTTAACATAAAATGACATGCATTTCTAAGTTTGCTTTAATGATTAAAGATGTTGCTTTGTATTCTGTATGACTTTTCCCAAGAATTTTATTTTATTTTTATTCTTAAAAGAAATATCGTTAAACTTATCAAAAAATATATAAATGAAATAAGATAATAACAAATATAGGATAGATACCAAAAGGAAGTTCTAGGGGGTTTTAGGGGAAGCGATATATTTGTTGTATTGCATATGTTTTAACAAATCACATTTCAGATTCATGGTCGTAACAATGAAAAGATGACATCATTATTCACAACGACGTCAAACGCTAGTTATGAATATGAAAAACTGATTTCTGAGCAATCAGATGAAAACACTAAATGTCTTGACAAAAGCAAAGTGGTATACTCCAATAAATCAAGGACGGATAACCAAAGCAGACGCCACAACATATTTAATGATTCTGATTTAGTCATATCCCAAAAAGGTGGGTTAAAAAAAAAATTATAATTGTAATTATTATTTTATTATTATTATTATTATTATTATATTATTATTATTATTATTATTAAAATTTATTATTATATTATTATTATCATTATTATATATTATTATTATATTATTATTATTATTATTATTATTATTATTATTATTATTATTATTATTATTATTATTATTAATATTATTATAATTATCATTATTGTTATTATTATTATTATTATTATTATTATTATTATTAATATTATTATAATTATCATTATTATTATTGTTATTATTATTATTATTATTATTATTATTATTAATATTATTATTATTATTATTATTATTATTATTATTATTATTATTATTATTTATTATTAATGTGATTATTATTATTATTATTATTATTATTATTATTATTATTATTATTATTATTATTATTATTATTATTATTATTATTATTATTATTATTATTTCGTACATTGTTTTACCTTTTTCCTCTTTTTTAACATTGTATGAGTGTTTGTATGCGTGTAAGTTAGTATGTATGATATATATATTTATATATATATATATATATATATATATATATATATATATATATATATATATATATATATATATATATAGAGAGAGAGAGAGAGAGAGAGAGAGGAGAGAGAGAGAGAGAGAGAGAGAGAGAGAGAGAGAGAGATAGTGTGTGTGTGTGTGTGTGTTTGTGTATGTTTGTGTGTGTGTGTGTGCTCACGTGTGCATGTATTTTTATGTGATGATTTTTTTATACTAATAACCAGTTCTTCATTTTTCTCCATTTAAACGTGAAATATACAATTGTCTTTTTTATAGATATTCGAAAAATGCAATGAGGATTTAAGTTTAATATGCCAGCTGGATGCATATAAATTTGCCTCTATTCAAACACATTACTCAAAAAAAACATTTTTGCTTATAATTTCACTCATTTATGACCAGTTATAAAAGAATATTTTAATAAAATGAAATTCATCGAATAGGATGTGCAGAGACACAAGTGTTCCCTGCTCTCTGATGTGTGATTCACACCTTCAATAACTTCTCTCACTTGAAACAAACCCATGCTATTGAATTGGAGAATGCAGTTCCATCAGAAAACATATATATCATGACAGAAGTTACGGATCAAGAATTGAAGCACTGACAGAAAACAGCCAATGGACAAAAAACAAACAAAACAAAGCACTTCTCTGTGCTAATATTATGAGGCAATGAATAACGTCGTCTTTTTGATTTTTAGAAAATCAAAATAATCTGCGGTGTTTCCACTTATATATCTGCATTTCCTGTCAATAACACCAATTCAACAAATACTTAGATTAATTCTCAAATTGTCAAAAACTAACTCTTTGATATGAATTAAGCACTAATATGTCAAGTACAGAAGATTGCACTGTTCCTGAAAAAACTATGATGCACATCATCAGATCTCACTAACATTGAACTGATTTTCTTATCGCCAATCACTACATCCATCTTGTAATCCATGGCTAAATGAGTAATAAAGAAAATTGAAAGTGCATCTCAGAATATGGAACATTAAGAAAACAATCACTTAACTTGATGCCTATCTGATTACCAAAGCAAGTAATGTGTTGAAGACAGTGCTATACAAAATAAAAACCAGTACCTTCAAAATCGAATATGCTTTTCAAGAATAATCGACGAAATATCGTCATCTCTCTACCTCTCTCCCCCTCTCTCTTTCTTTCTTTCTCTCTCTCTCTCTCTCTCTCTCTCTCTCTCTCTCTCTCTCTCTCTCTCTCTCTCTCTCTCTCTCTCTCTCTCTCTCTCCCTCTCTCTCCCTCTCTCTCTGTCTGTCTCTCTCTCTATCTATCTATCTCTCTCTTCCTCCCTCTCTCTCTCTCTCTCTCTCTCTCTCTCTCTCTCTCTCTCTCTCTCTCTTCCTCTCGTCTCATTGCTCCATAACAGTTCACTTGCAAAGGGATTTTAGGTTAAATTTTCTTTGATGTGCAATATTGTGATAAAATTCGACGAGTGTTTTCTCTGTGTCTTATCAGTAAAGTAATTGAAATGATTTGTGTTATGTACCAGGTAACATTTACTCTCATGACATAAAGCCGTGATGTAATAAATATTTTCTTTTGAAATTTTCTACATAAGATACTTCAAGAAAAAGTTGTAAGAGTGTATGTAATAATCCGAAAAGAAATAAAAAGGTAAGGTTTATTAATTAAAACATGAGTAATGTTAAGTTAATCTTGAACAGGAAAGAAGAAAAAGAAGAAGAAGAAAGAGAAGAAGAAGAAGATGATGATTAATCTTTAATTTCAGTCAATATAATATATGTTTAAATTCCTATCTGACTAAATTGGCTTTTCTCCTTTAAAAAAAAAACAAATTCATACACTTCTCATTCAGGTTTTAGAAGATCTGTGGAATGAAAAAAATATTTTTTATTTTAAATATTTATTTTACAGAAAAACTACAGAGTTTGAATGATCTTTATCAAACAAGGGGAAAAATTGTATTTTAAATAATCCTATTTTATATGAGCTATGGCAACGATGGTCATTTTGGATTTTTGATAAACAATTCTATTATCAGTTGATTAAAAACTTAAGTTTAAAATATTCTTTTTGTAAATAGTTGGTGACAGTAAACAAATTATTATTATTTAAATATTCTTTAAAACAGCCACAATTTTACAAAATATCCATATAAAGCTCGCATGTCTCTCAAAGTTCAAATATGTAAGTAAAAGAATGGTTTATAAGCCATTTAGAAATAAATATTGATTGTAAATGTTTTCCATATCAAACATTTGGCACTAATATAATTTAAGATTTTAAAACTCCAGAATTAACTTAGCATAAAATTAATTTTTGATTAAAAGGCATCTTACAGTTTTGTTTTACTAACAATACAGTGAGACAATTTGGTTTGAGTGACATCTTTTATGCAATTTTATAGGATTTGAGTGAAACAAAGGGTGTGATAATTTTCTACAATCAAAGACATTACTATAAATTTTATCTAAGCTCCTCAAAATTACTTAATTATTTTATCCTCAATAGTTATGTATGTTAATTATAATCCATCTAGTGTCAATCCGATCACAAAGGAATGTTTACCTATTGTATGAATTTAGAACTCGCAGAAAAAAATAAATGAAAATATAGAAGGGCATTGAGCATGGTAATTCCGTGGAAATGTGCTTTATGTTCATATTAAATTATTTTTATATCATTTAATATTTGAAGTAAATTAGACAAAAGGCTTAATAATGTTCTAAATAGGTGGGTCACATATTGCAAAGATTTTTATTTAAATTGCCTGTATTTAAAGAACAGCAGCCATGTTTTGGATTTCCCTCCTATATATATTCCACAGAAACGAACCTCTTCACCAGTCTTTGATCCAATGAGTAAAGTGTTGACATCTGAGTATGGCAGAGAACCGAAGGTGTCAAAACGAAAGGTCAGTACATTTATGAAATGTTTGTAGTCAAAAGGATAAGTTAAAAGCTATGTAGATTTTTTCAAAAATGAAATCTTTTCCTTTTGATGATTTGAAATTTTAGAATCATAAATAGAATCTCTTAACAAATCTATTAAATGTGTGCATGACATACTATCGTACATGCTACTACTAAGCTACTAAATAAAATAAAATGAAATAAAAATAATTTTAAAATAAATTAAAATAAAATTCCTGTTATTTAATCCCAAGGGGAAAATTGTCTGTAGGGTCTATTTCAAGGGAAGACTAGAATAACCCAGTTGTCAGCTGTAGTGCATTATCGCAAATTGAGCTAGGGCGAGGTGACTTGCTTAATGTCACAAAGGGGAAAATTGTCTGTAGGGTCTATTAGATTTACCTTGGGACTATTTCAAGTTTTAAAATTAGGTTTGGAAAAATATGCATGCAAAGTTTGAACTTTCTGTTTATTAAATTTAAGTTCAAAGATGGAACTGAATTTCAAGTCTTATAAAACATTGATATATCTCCGATACATTTTTAAAAATGAAATAAATTAAGGAAGAAGATGATGCTAATTGTAGAACTGATGCCAATGATGAAAAGGAGAAAGAGGAAGATAATAGGTTTTTAATGAAATCGGGCCGATCGAAGCGCCGAACGCCGCACCCGAACGGATCTAGCCTTCTCACGTGACCATGAACGAGATCTGGATAGTGAAGGCTCTCAAGCGATATGAAGCATTGGATCTAAGGTCACGTGATAGAGGATAGCTTGGGTTGCTGTTGGCTTCAGCTGACAAGAAACGGAGAAGGAAAGAATGGAGACTACCTCAGGCCTCACCCTACCATGTGTTAGGGAAGGGGCAAGGTCAGTGTCATTCAATAGTAGATAATTGTGCATGTGGCGCTCTACCCTAGATACGGAGAGAAAATTATAAATTGATTACGGGGGAAGGTGGGGGGGGGGGGGAAGAGAAGGGGGGTTTGACCCACAAACGACCGAGGTGTTGGGCTTCGGGGAGACCATGATACGATATCAAAGAGAAAAGGCTGCTGGTACTTGGATGGTGGAAATGGTCGGGGGGTGGGGGGTAGTGACAATCAGCATGGGATGTATACATTAACATTAATATTATAGGCAATAGATGACTAGGGATGTGTATTGTTTGTGTATTGTTTGTATATGTTTGTGTTCACGTGCGTGTATGAAAGGGATTACACAAAAACACCTTTCTCTGTAGCTTCCAAATGATTACGATAAATATACGATAAATTTGAAAACCACATTGTTTGAATCAGCTTGCAAAAAGGAGAACTGTCATGGTCTCAAGTGAGTAAAGAGCTACTCGACTATGCATAAAGATATATGTAGAATGAGGCCCCAGAATTTACTAGTTACTATAAATGAAAAACAATTAACGATTTGTTTACAATGAAATAAAAATAATGATGAAATTTAATTAAAAGAGATAAACAGTGATCGTGGCAGTTACAAATAGAGATATGAATATTTTACGTAACTTATGATAATATGTCAGGTTCGTAAGTTTACGTTTCCAGGCAGTTGATGGGCTTGGATGATCTATTCCTCTGATAACAGGATCGGACTCGTAAAATTCCACTTCCAGGCAATTGGTAAGAGGTTATAGTGTAGTCCTTTGACAGCGGGCTTGGGTTTGATCCTTGAAGATTATACAATCAAAGTTAAAAGCTCCGGCGTCTTAATGGTGTAGATATAATATCTACAAAGTCCCAAAAGATAAAAATCTTCCAGTATATATATAGGAATAGAGCGACTGGCCGTCCGGCATAGATTGTGGAGAGAAAGTGAGTGTCAAATGTTAGACCTATCAGCTTTTATAATAAGTGGCTACGTGACAGAATGTAGAACGAAAAGTATTCACTAATTAGAAATTAATTCGAGGGAAGGCTATAAAAGGAAAGACGATCTAATATTAGAAGGTAAAGTTTATCTAAGCCTACCGAAATATAACTGGAGTGAGATGAATTCAGTTCTTAATAAAATAAAATTTAATAAGATAATTGTGAACAACCTTTACTGTGACACCCCCACCCACGTTTAAAATATACTCTTTAACCATTATGGGAAAGATAGATTTTACAAACGGAAGTAAATTTACTATCATGATACTCTAGCATTAATCCATTGTTATGATTTGTGCTACAATTAAATTATTTATTAACTAGACATGGAAATGTTTATATTAACGTAGGTATATGAATGGGTGACAATAACAAGTGAAAGATTGTGATTACAAATCATTGTGATGAACAACACGATGGCAATGTGATTACAAATCATTGTGATAAACAATAGTGATGGCAATGAAGCATGATTTAAGTCGATGATATGAAATGAATGAAAATGTAAATGGAATATTGACATTTCAATTATTAATCATAAATGAGTGAAAATTCATAACAATAATAGATAAAGAGAAGATTTCCCAAATCATGAATGGGTATGGTATATATATCAAACAATACTCAATGTTACATTAAGTTGGGTCATCATGTTTACAAATAAAATTATCGAAATTGTGCGTTCTGATTTGGCATAGTTTGCGAGGTAACTAACAGTATGCATGGGAGGTTAAGTTATACCCTTCTCACGTGTTTATACTAATCGAGAAAGTAGGTCGGCGTGAATATTTTCACAGCCTGGTATGTGAGAGATACTGAAAGTGTAATTTTGCAAAAATAGACTCCACCTTAGTACTCTACTATTATTCATTTTGTTATTTCTTATGTACGTGAGTGGTTTATGGTCCGTTTCGACCACAAACTCTTTTAGCAGTAGATATCTGCTGAATGTCTTTAAAGCAAAGACGATGGCCAGTCCTTCACGCTCTATTACAGAGTATCGTGATTCTCTGTCCAATAATTTTCTGCTTGCATATAAGCAAGGCATTAGAGTTCCCTCATGTTCCTGTAATAGTACACCTGCGATGCCCTTATCAGACGCGTCACTTCTTACAACAAATTCTTTTGATATGTCGGGTAATTTAAGAATTGGTTCTGAACAGAGTAATGCCTTTAATTGGTTAAATCTATTCTGACACACTTCTGTCCAAACAATTTTGTTCGGTGACCCATTCTTTGTCAGATTTGTTAGCGGTGTCGCGATGTGCGCGAAGTTGTAAATGTATTTCCTGTAAAAATTTAGGAGCCCAAGTACTTTGCGTACTTCTTTTTTTGTCTTAGGTGGTTGCAATTGTGCGATTTTTGTTTGTTTTTCTGTCTCGGGTGTCTGTGTCCCATGACCAACGGTATGATTAATCCTGCATTTGAAGCTTCGATATTAGTAAACATAGGTTGCGACACTGTGTCTCTATCAAAATACTTTTTTAGCATATTTGCATGGAATGTCTTTGTTGTGTTGTTAATTTTAATCTCGTAATTAACATTAGATTTTACTGCTGTTATTTTGAATGGTCCTTTCCATGTAGCTAAAAGTTTACTCGAGTCATCGGGTAAGAGTATTAGTACTTTGTCACCAATCTCAAATTTTCTTGACTTGCTTTTTCGATCGGAGTATTCCTTGTATTTCTCTGCTTTTTTAGTGACGGATTCCTGTGCTAGCTTACATGTATCCTTATTCTGTCTTTCAGGTTTCTTACATATTCGTAAGCAAACATAATTTCGTTATTGTCCTCCTCATTCCCTTTACAAATGTCGGCTACTATATTGATCGGGCCGCGAGGTGATCGTCCATACATCAACTCAAATGGGGAGTAGCCTGTAGATTCTTGGGGTATTTCTCTATATGCAAATAGGATTGCTGGTAAGTATCTGTCCCAATCATCTGGTTTTTCTGCTGACACTTTTCTTAACATATTCTTTAGAGTGCCATTAAATCTTTCACAAAGACCATTTGCTTGGGGGTGGTAGGGAGTTGTGAATGAGTGTTGGATTCCCATGAGTTTCATGGTTTCATGCATCATATGTGATGTAAATTGGGGTCCATTGTCTGATAGTATCTCATTTGGTATGCCTATTCTAGTAAAAATTGTCATCAATGCTTCAGCTATGTGATCCGATGTAGTTGATTTCAATGCTATCGCTTCTGGCCACCTGGTTGCGTAATCGACTAGTGTTAGTATGTGTGTATGGTTTCTATCTGATTTTGTTAAAGGGCCTATAATGTCAATTGCAACTTTTTGAAAAACTTTTTCAATAACTGGGGTTGTCTCTAATGGCAATCTCGGTATTCTGCCTTTTGCGACTCTTCTTTGGCATGTGTCACAAGATTTCACATATTCTCGGACGTCTTTAGTAATTCCAGGCCATGTGAAATTCTCGGATATTCTCTTCAATGTGGAAGAGCTCCCAAGATGTCCAGAAGTTATTGAATCGTGCGCTATTCCAAGGATTTTGTTTCTGTAAATACTCGGCGTGACCAGTTGTTTAGCTATTTTGTTTCTTTTCCTATGTAACCTGAACAGAATATCTTTTTCAATGATGTATTCAATTTTTGATTTCGTCCCTTTGTTTGCGATATTGAAATATGATGTTAAAGTCGGGTCCTTTTTCTGTTCTTCAATGAACCTGTTCCTGTCAAATTGTTGTGGTTCTAGAGAAATAGTCATTGGCTTCTCTGTTGTCTTAGTCATCTTTCTTGTTTCTGCTAGACAAGCTGTTTCTTGGGTTAATGACCATTCTTTTACATCTGTTGGGTTGTCTTTAAGACCTTTTATATTGCCAACAATAACATCAGCGACGGGGTTGGGAAGTATACAGCATTCCACTATTCCTGTATAGTATGGGGTTTCTATGTACACATTAGCTGTTTCAAAGGTTTCGACTGTGCCACTGAATGTGATGCATTGTACTGTTTTTCCAGTTTTGTCTTCGTCATTGATCAAAGATGCTTTTATTCCTACTGTACTGCATCCTGTGTCTCTCAATATTTTGCAATCAGTTCCATTAGCTTTGCCTTCACAAAAAAATAGCGATCCTGATTTGTGAGTTTGTGTTAAAAGTGACATACCTTTCACGCAATACACATTTATATTTTCTCCTGACATTACTCGTGTCTGATTGTTTACACTTGTTTGGAGTGATGCATTTGCAGTTTCTTTTGGATATCCCACGATTTTGTAACATTTGTCTGCTGTGTGGCCTTTCATTCCACAATATTGACATTTAACTATAGGTTTGTTGGTTTTCTTATACTCAGTATTATTGTCAGTGCTATTTCTTGTTTTGTTTTGATAGGATCGGCTATGGTCTCTATTGAACTGTTTGTTCCATGGTTTGTTACTATGATCATCTTGTTTCACTTGCGTGTTCCGAGTGATTGATCGGCTCGTTCTATTTGAGTACTGAACTTTAGGTGTACCTGGACTCTGAGCAGCAGCAGCGTAGTATGGTTCCTTCAATGTTCTGCTAAGGGGTGTCAATGGATGTGCGCTGTTAAAGTTTTCTGCGTAGATTTTTAATTTGTCCAAGTTTTCTGGCTTTCTCTCTTTAAAGAATGCGACTAAATCTGGGTTGCAAGCTTGATAGATTCGATTCTTCAGCGTGAGATAGTAAAGGCCTGCAAAGTCGTCTTGTTTTACGTTTGCCAACTCAAGCCACCGATTTAGAAATTGAGTAATTCGGTTCACGAATGTATTAAAGTCTTCTCCACTTTCCGGTTTTGCAGTGTGAAACCTTTCCTGGTAACCATCTTCCGTTAATCTAAATCTTTTTAGTAGAGCGTCTTTAATTTTTCCATAGTCATCTGCATCTTCAGTTGTTAAGGTATAGAAAACTTTTAGCGGTTCTCCAGATAAGCAGTTAATCAGGGCTGTGGCCCATTTTCTTTCTGGCCAACGATAACCTTTAGCCTGAACTTCGAATCGGTGTAAGAAGGATTCTAGACAGTCTGAGCGTTCATCGTATGTTGGCATGCGTGGAAGTTTCACGAAAAATTCATCACTATTATTATGTTTTCTTTCACGACCGTTTTTGTTTTTTCAATTTCCAGCATCATTTGGGTCCTTTTGGTTTCTTTTTCTGCTAAAGCTATTTGTCTTTTTAGTTCCCTTTCTTGTACTCTTTCTTCTCGTTCTTCTCTACGTATTCTTTCTTCGTGTTCTTTTTCTTCTCTACGAATTCTTTCTTCGTGTTCTTTTTCTTCTCTACGAATTCTTTCTTCATTTTCTTCTCTACGAATTCTTTCTTCTTTTTCTTCTTTTATTTTCTCTTCGCACCATGAAAATATTCTTTCCTGGGGTATTTCTAAGTCCTTTGCGAGACTTAAGTATCTTTTATATGCTTCCATTTTTGCAATAAATTAGTTACGATGTTTTATATATATTATATTGACAGGATACTGTTACTGACTGTTTTATTTATTTACACTTACTGGAATGAACTGTTCTATTTTTAGAAATCTCTCTCTCTTATTTCAACTTATTATGTATGTTGAATTTGATGCCTTTTATCGTTATATCTTATAAAGCAATGTGTCAATACAATGCGGAGTTATGACTTGAGTCCATAACAATGTGTCAATCGCGTGTACTCTAAACTATGTTACTACGAAAAATGTATCACCAATGTGTGTGACTCGTCGTTAGTTTGTGTACAATTATTCGCAATGATGCTAATATACTAGAGTGTGATAACAATAATAGGATGCCAAAATAATCCCAAGTTATCTATCACTAAATATAACACGACGGCTAGTAGACTCCTTTTATTATTATTTAGTTTTTAAAGACTCACTTTTCAGAACATAATATATAAGTGGTTTTCGGTAACAGTAATATGCCAAAAATGCATTTAAAACAAATCACTATGCAAAACAAATCACGATGTCTATAGTTACTATGTGATGCCCAATTCATGTAAAAGAGAATAATGAAGGATGTATTTACCAACTCAGTTCGTGGCTGGGACCTCTCTCTTGTTCAATGGTTGTTCAACAATTGTAATTAGGCATTGAAGAGTGTTTAACAGTGATGTCTGAAATACAAAACAATAAAATATCGTAAGATTTACAATAGTTACAAAATGTGTTCACAACACTGAGTGATTGGATGATAGGTGAATGAATCGTTATGGAATGTAAACATATTGAAAACAATTCATGAATGAGGCAAACAACAAAATGAAATGAGTGATATAATAACAAAGTGGACAAGGAATGAATGAATGAATGAAAAACTGAGTGAATAAATGAATGAATGAATGGATAATGTATGAATGAAAGAATGAAGGGAGGAATAAATGTATGAATGATTGGATAAATGAGTGAATAAACGAATGAATGGATGAATGAATGAATGAATGAATGAATAAATAAATGAATGAACAATGAATGAATGAATGATTTATAAATGAATAAATGAATGAAGGAATGAATCAATAAAATGCTATTCAATTTGAATGAAAGAATGAATGGATAAATTGCTATTCCATTTAAATGAAGAAATGAAAAAGAAAAAAAAATTAATCCTGTAAATAGGGAGTTCAATTAAAATATGATCAAGTGGGGCGATTAAGAGTTTTACAATTTAAACTTTAAAGTTAGATGAAATAGATATAAGTAACTAAATAAATTCAATTCTTTATATGTGTCCCCTCCAAAATGTCATGGTCTCAAGTGAGTAAAGAGCTACTCGACTATGCATAAAGATATATGTAGAATGAGGCCCCAGAATTTACTAGTTACTATAAATGAAAAACAATTAACGATTTGTTTACAATGAAATAAAAATAATGATGAAATCTAATTAAAAGAGATAAACAGTGATCGTGGCAGTTACAAATAGAGATATGAATATTTTACGTAACTTATGATAATATGTCAGGTTCGTAAGTTTACGTTTCCAGGCAGTTGATGGGCTTGGATGATCTATTCCTCTGATAACAGGATCGGACTCGTAAAATTCCACTTCCAGGCAATTGGTAAGAGGTTATAGTGTAGTCCTTTGACAGCGGGCTTGGGTTTGATCCTTGAAGATTATACAATCAAAGTTAAAAGCTCCGGCGTCTTAATGGTGTAGATATAATATCTACAAAGTCCCAAAAGATAAAAATCTTCCAGTATATATATAGGAATAGAGCGACTGGCCGTCCGGCATAGATTGTGGAGAGAAAGTGAGTGTCAAATGTTAGACCTATCAGCTTTTATAATAAGTGGCTACGTGACAGAATGTAGAACGAAAAGTATTCACTAATTAGAAATTAATTCGAGGGAAGGCTATAAAAGGAAAGACGATCTAATATTAGAAGGTAAAGTTTATCTAAGCCTACCGAAATATAACTGGAGTGAGATGAATTCAGTTCTTAATAAAATAAAATTTAATAAGATAATTGTGAACAACCTTTACTGTGACAAGAACATTTATCTTGGTTTCACAAAAATAGGCTTAGAAATAACATTTTTTTCTAGTAGATTGATTTTGAAAAAAATATGGCTCAAATTTTTTAATTTAATGATAGTTTCTTTATTTTCCAGTCGATTTTCTTGATTTATATCTAATTTTTAAATTCTCAATGCGACGAGCACACTGATGTATACGTGTGATTCAAAAGCGTTTAAAACACTAGTTGCGTTGTTTGTTTTTTAATATATATATATACTGAGAGTCCTGCCTCACTAATTAATTCCTGAGCATTGAGATGTTGACGCAACTATTACATACAAGACCTTGCAGTCGAGTCGGCAGGGCTTTTGGGTTACACAACCACTATTTACCCATCGGTCAACGGTACTCTTTGATGCATACAACACTCACGGCCTTTACGCAAAGCCGCCTGCCCATAAATCAAGAGATGATCTCCTAACTATTCACAAGCGAGCTGTCAAACGAGCAATCGATGATTGGATAAGAATTTCAAAATCTCATATAATAAGGTAAGTTTTGGAGAGAGGTGATATCCCCCCACTTGTCATCGGACAGAACTTTCATCGCATTATATCATATAAGCTCCGCCTCCTCTTTCTATTCTGGAGTGATGAGATTAGATGAGAGGATGCGAGAAAAAATTGATCACGTGTTCGTTCAGTCGATCTTTCGGTGTCCGTTCTGTGTGCAACTATAACTTGGTAATGTTGCAGACACTACAATGTTGAAATCCAAACCATTGAATAAAATCAAAGAAGGGTTTAATTTGAACGTTGCATTACTGAAAAAGAGAGCAACAGGAACACGTTATCCAAATTTCACTGTTCAAATGGCTATGTTGATCATCGTAGACTGTGAATAGAGAACCTCTTTGTTGGGGGAATCATTTTTATTAATTTTTTCCAAAGCCATGTCATTATAGCTTCTAATTTTGCCCGTAAAGCAGTAACAATTCTTTTCTTTTTTTTTTTAAAAAAATTCTTTTAGATTTGTTAATATTGTTTGATTTAATTCGCAGCTGTCATTTGATGTGAATTCGTTGACTGATAAAAAGAGTATAACATCTCTTAAGCCAACATCTGGCGCTGGCACTAACTCCTTCCAAAATTCGTTAGACTCCTCATCTATTTCATGGAGCTGGGTTTCATCTAAGGCTGAGGTAAGAGAAAAATTCTATAGGTTTAATATCTACCTTATTTGAAAATAGGACTTAATCATATAAATACCCTATACAATAGCCTAAAATGCAAAATTTCAAATGGTGTGCTATGTAACATTTACAGAAAGTTTTTACAAATCATTAAATGTAATGTAAAGAACTAAATCCATATGCCATTGTGAAGTCAAAACTAACACCTATAGACTACTGACTTCCTAATTAAATCAAAATTATCCATTTTATCAATTAAATAGGTAACACATTTTATTCTTTTTATAAGAAACTCAATGGGTCTATTTTTACAGTATAAACATGTTAACGTGTTTGAATAAAAATTAAAACTCAACAAAGTTTGAATTTTAGCTTTTTACTTGTCAAAATGAAATATTGTTATTACTCCTATTTTTTGTATATGGTTTTATGATAATCTGTAGAGACTATGAATGCATTTTTCAATATTTTGTTCAAAAAGTCTGAAGCATCTCTCTAAAAGGATTAAATCAATTATTGTTTATGATATAACGTTCAAAAGAAGATCTTTAATGAAGCCACATAGAAAATATTTTGCTCATCTTTCCCACAGACTTAGTTTTGTTTCTGAGTAAATAGTTCAACACCCATTCATCATCACAAATGAATGTTTACCTAATGTATGATTTTAGAACTCGCCAAAAAAAGTCGTGCTCAAAACAAAAATAATTATTTGTCATTTTAACATTGCTAGCAAATACACGTCCTGAACAGAGTAGGTCTTTTAATTATTTTTTTTTCAGCTTTTATTTATATCTTAAATCGTTGATCACAAACTATTGCATTTCTTCATTGAAAAATGGGAAATCGTCCTCAATTCAGTAAAAGTTAATAGTCTGCTGTTATGTTCATTAATTTAATAATCAGAAGAAAAGGTTCTTAGCCATAGATATTCTTTGTTCTTGATTTTAATTTTCACAATAAAGGAAATTCTCTCATTTCTTACATTAGCCTTTCCTGTAAACATAAAAGACTAAACCGTTTAAAAATGAGAATTAATTTCCTTCAAATCTCATTTTTTGTCCATTATCTTCTTATTGATAATTGCAGACCATACCGTTTTCACAGTGAGAGCATTAATAGGGAGTGGCATCACTGTCCTGGTGAAAACGATAAAGCATGATGTCAGGATAGAATGAAATTAAACTCTATTTGTAAAGGACAATCAGTTTTTCTTATAAGAACAAAATATTAGAACATTAAAATTACTACTTTTGTTTAAAGGTGTTACAAATCATACTTTTCAGATCTTTATTTTGAGTGAAAACATCAATGAAAGTTATTAACATGATCTCCAATCAAAATAGTTGTTCACTTTCCAAATGGAATCACGTTTCCTTCATTCAAAACTGTATATGAAAAAAAAAAGATAATAATAAAGATTTACAAAAGAATGCATTTTGTTCAAACACGTTGGAGTATCCATTGAAAAAATGTGTTGTTTTTTTTTTTTTGTTTTTTTTTTATTCCTTTAAAGCAACCTAAAGACCACACAGTAGATAGTCCATCAGATGAAGTACCAATTCTGTTCAGAGGGATTGAATCAGGTAATTCATAACAGAGCAAAATAATTTTATCTAATTGTTGTGCAATCGAATCGTATACCCTACATGTATAATTAATAAACACCTTCATATAGTCTGTTTTACAAAATATTCTTTCTCACCTTTTACCACCTGGATGGAATGTCTCAGCAACTGTCATTTAGTGATACAAATCATGTTTTCACAAAAAATAAAATCATTGTTAGCCCTCACTGATAAGGCATTTTATAATTAGAATGTTCCATATCAAATTCCTATCAAATGGATAGAGTGTATTTGGTCATTTATGGCCTACACATCATCAGCCTAGGTAAAATGTCACAGTTCCCAAAAATCAAATTGTGTAAGAATTGTTTATCAAGAGGACATATAGTACTTTTGTTACTTGAGAACATATGCATTAATAAAAACATTTAGTTTATTACCCATGGATGAGGAAAGTTGCTTCTGTGATTAAGTTTGAAACAGTCCTGCTCATTTTGATCTTGAGACAAGATCCCTGTGATGTTCTCCTGGTCAAAGCAACTTGGAGGTAGGACCTCGGGGAAAGGCCTTTTACATGTATGTTCTCCATCGTTTTGGAGACAGACTTAAATTGAGGCAGCGAGTGGTGTTATCTTAGTTCAAAAGTATTGTAAATATGCCTAAAAAAAGCTTCATGTGTTGTCCTACATGTGATTAACCTTTTCTATCTGGTACAATGTCCATGTTGATCCGACGAAATATGAATTTTTTTTCATCCTTTTTAAAAAAAATTTTTTCTATTAAGATTTTAACTAAAGATCTCACGGCACTTTCGTAGCTTTCTGACATCATCTGATGAAAGCCAAAATTGTTAAGATTGTTTTGTTTTGGTTAAATTCTGAGTTGTGATTAATTGTTTTGTTATTTTTCTTTTTTTTTCTTTTATGCAATTAAAAAAATGTAATATGTAAGTTTGTGTATGTGTGCATTAGTGCGCGCACACTCATGTATGTTAGTCATTGTATCAGTCACTACATTATATTTATTCTATAATTTATTTCATACTACATGTGCATAATCTCTCCTAGCATACCATAAATTTGTAATGTAATATCAATTTTACCCCTACAGTGGTTTCAGGACCATCATCTACACAGCGCTTAAACAAGTCAGCATTGAAAAGAAAATACCCTGTATCCTTGATAACATAGCATGTTTCAAAGAGCGAATTTGAATTGTCTATAAATGAAGAAATACTGCAGGTGTTACTAAGCAATTATTTAGTGTCTTGAGTGTCATAGTGCATTAGTGCATTTGCTGTACACAGTTTTTTAAAGTTTGTTTTTTAAATGCATCATTACCTTTGAAGCTGAATCAATGTCAAAGGATTATGCTTGAATCCATATTGAAACTTGACATAACAAAGATTGTAGTGAGTGCAGTCCACGAAATATGCTGCACACAAAAAAAACAACTTTGCGGATGAAATATTAGCTGGTTTTTCTATTTGAAATCCATATTCTATTTGTACTGTAAATTACTTTCCACCAGTACCATATTGTTGCATGCTTCAAGACATATTGGTAAGCAAGAATCGCCTTCTCCCAATTTATTAATAGCCTTATTCTGTCATTTGTACTCTTACAAATTTTCCATTTTTCATTTCCAATTCTGAAATACAATGTATTGACATATTACCAGTCCATTTTTTTGTAACATTAGATTTTTTTGTTTTGTTCTTTGTCTCCTGATGAAGGCCAAGGGCCAAAATGTTGTTTGTTTTGTGTTGTTCCCTTATACATGAGTCACATATACTCACTTTATTTTTCTCTCCATCTTATTGGCTCATTTAGGCACCTTTTGTCTTAAGTAGAAAAGACCCTAGGATCACAAATGATTAAGCAGTCTGAGTTTGGGAGAAATAAGTGCCATCAAGCAGATAAAACCAGGAATATTCCCATATCCAATGGACATTTAGTAAAATAATGTACGTTTCTTACCTCACTTTAATTGATGAATGCTGTAGGTTACGTTCTAGGTGTAGATGGGGGGGGGGGGGGGGGGCTTCCGATCTTCTGCCTTCTAAAATCAACTTTATTGCTCAAACCCACATCGCCTTCGTTCACCAGTCTAACAGTTAACAACAATAATAATAACAATAATTGTTGTTAAGAGTTAAGATTCTTTCTGCACATCTCACTAAATCACAAATAATTCCCTGAAATGTAGAACATATGGAAGGTCTGCAGGTTTTTGGGCTAATGATGAACATTTTGAAACGTTTAGTTCATAAAACCCTTTTTTGCTGAACCTGAAAGTGATTTATATACTCTAATTATATAATCTAATATCAATTTCAAAAGACATTAGAAAGAAACTGGAGGCAGCAGAAATGTGGTTCCTTAGAAGGATGTTAAGAATCTCATGGACAGAGAAAAAAACTAATGAAGAAGTATTAGAGCAAGGTGAAACTAAAAGGTTACTAATTCATACAATAAGAAAAAGACAAATGCAATTTTTAGGGCACCTAAATCGACATATAAGAAAAAGACAAATGCAATTTTTAGGGCATCTAAATCAACATAAATGTATTGAACATCTTGCTCTCACATGAAAGATAGAAGGTAAAAAGAGTAAAGGTAGACCAAGAAAAACATACTTGAATAGTTTGAACAGCTGGGTGACAAAGAAAGAGAAGAGTAATATTAGTTTTCTGAGGTCATCTGATCAGCGAGATGAATGGCATCCCGTGATCACCGATGTCTGGCACCGACTTGGTACTTGAAGGAGAAGAAGAATAGCATCGCCAAGGGCATGTAGAGCTTAACATAAAAATACAGAAAACATAGTCCTGAGTAGAAAAAAATGAAGATGCCAGTGTTATAACCGCCAAAATTTCAAACAAGTAAATAGCCTTATCTACTTAGTACTCACTATTGCACAAGATGGGAAAGTATTCCAGAAACTAAAAGAATTCCTTGGCATAGAGGTGTATTTTCAATCTTAAAAATATGATTTTTTAAATCTATTATTAAAAACAAAAGGTTTGGGGATCAACATTGTTCTGAACCACCAATGTAAAATTTATACCATCGAGCACAGAATAACTGACAAATCTAAAAATCATTAATATATTTTGACTGATACAAGTAACTTGCAAACCTTCTTATATACTTCAGGCTAATTCTATCATCCACAGACTCAAATGAACACAAAGAAAATCTGCTTGATCATAATACTCAGTCCTTGATGATGCAATTTTAAATCTTTCTTGATGACCCGACCAATCAAAATGCAAGATTTGTGACACACACCCCAAGCACACGACCGCTACACCCTATTCATGCTGATCTGTTTAATTTCAACAAAACAGTAGTATGATAATTGAAATAGATGAGTGCCTTTATTTCTCTGAAAATGATGCAATTTCTCCATTAACATTGTTGCATCTTAATGGGTCGTTTTTATGCACATTCATTATTTATGCTGTGCTTGTAGTCTTCGTGATTCGTGTTAGAACTCCGAGGCGGAGTGTGTAGTCCATCGCAAAAATAGGGTCACAAAAGTTATATTATGATATCTATATATCTTTGTTTAATTTTATTTTTTAAAGATTAAAAAACAAGCGCTGATGACATCTGACTGAAATTTAAAGCTACAAGATAGAAGTAGCATTAAAGATAAAATAATGTTTTAGAAAGACACGATTAAATATCGTAACTTGCTAGGTGGCTCCGTGTGTAGTGGTTAAGCTATATGACTCTAGCCTTTAAGATATGGGTTCGAATCCCAGTATGGACAATTTTGTAAAAAAAAATAATTTTTTATTGAAAAAAATATCATTTATATTATTGTATTAATTGTTAGATATTTTTTGATACTTTGAATTTTTTTTATTATTTATTTTATTGTCCAATAAAAAAAATAACAACGAAACAACATTGGTATTCTCATTATTGTCACCATAGTTTATAATACTTTTTTATCATCATCAATATTTGTTTACCAAGTTTGTTTGTTTGTTGTTGTTTTTGGTGAGGTAATTTTTGAAAAACTTTTTATCATTTTTAAAAAACTTCTATCTTAAATTTATTCAATTATTTATTTGTACAGTAGAATTATAATATATGACTGCCGTTCGCAATAGCCTATATTTCTCCACAAATATTGCGGGTTCTGTACTATTCATTAAAAATATTGTTTACAAAGACATCTGGTCAGAATGTGTGAAGAGAATTGCATCAAATGAAACAACTTTCTTGCTAGTATTAAGTTCCATATAATTTGATATATATTTGAAAGCACTATATTTTTTTCTTGAGCAGAGTATTATGAAGAAAAGCGGAGAGGAGATGAAAAAGCATGTTTGAATTTTACCTGTTAAGTTTTGTGATAGAAAGTCTGAGAATTATCTATTGGTTTTATATATTTGTTGTTTTCACTGTACCTCTCTATTATCTTTTACTTTTAATAATATTTATAAATAAACTAGAAATCCGTCTTCTGAAATTTATGTGAAAAATATTCTGATATTTATTTTCTGATGTCTAATTATCCTTAACTCACCAAAGAGTGCATCATCTGATTCAGGGCAAGAGCTATCCAGTGATTTGTGCACAGAAGAAAATTCTCCCAAACTCTCAAGACTTTTGCCAAGGAAACTCTTTGACTCGGGTAAAAACAATTCAAAATTCATGGTTAACAGGGATCATCAATACATTTAAATGTAATGCTGTCTGCAACTCACATCTTTCAATGTCTGAAATGATTTGACTTTCTTGAAATGTTGTTAAATTACCAAATTACCTTTATGATAATAATTCCACAAAGAAAAATAGATTGTAACAATATTTTTCACCTTCTTATGATTGCTTTTTATTGTGTGTTTGATTTAGGTTACAATGTGTTTTTTTTTAATTTAAATATTAATCAAAACCCAATAATATCTTTTTCTCCTCTTTTTTTTAGAGATTAAATTCACAAAAAGCCTGGATAGCGCCAAGAGAACCATAAGACCAAACCAAAATCATTCTGTAAAGGCTTCTGGTGACAATTTATCATCTGATGATGGCAACCCAAGCCCTTCCAAATACATCAATTATGACTTCAATCCTGTCTCTGTTAGAGACATTTTGGAAAAGACTGATTCAAAATCAAGAAAAGCAATGGAAAATCAAAATAATAAAAATAATTTATCGTCATTTACTCGTCCGAAGAAGACAAACATTTTGAAGTCTTCAAGATTCAAAGAACCCTCCTGTGAAAATTCTGAATGCTCATTATCATCACCAGAGATTTCGAGCAATGGCATTGAGAAACATGAAAATTCTCAACCACTTCGTGAGAATAAAACTAACTTGAATTTAGGATTTTCATCAGGAATATGTTCATTTGATTTCTATTTGAGTTCACCCAAAACTATCAGCTCTCAAGAATCCTTCAAAATTGGTTCCTCTGTCACAGACTATAGATGCAAATCAAAAAGTATTTCACTCAAAAACTCTGAGGATCAAGATGAAATAGATGACAATACAAAAGAAATGGATTATAATGATGAGGATTACAATTCATGTTCCAATAGATTGTCTGATTTAATTCAAATGAGGAAAAATAATGTAAGTACTAGTATTTTTGTGGATTGGCATGCGTCAAAACATAGGTCTGTAGATGTACATGCATACAAAATCTGGATTGGACAGGAAAAGGATTTCTACCCCATTTTGTAGTGGGAGATCTTTACCAGCTCAGCCTATGCCTTTCCCACTCTCTATCGTGTTTGTTTTCATGTCGCTCTTGACTTACCTCTTTTTTCGTCTGCCCTGATTCTGTTTGATGATTCACTTGAGCGTAACACCATTATATTCAAACAGTGGCATGATCAAATGCCCATCAAAGACTTATCTTTATCATAATTGAAAGCAATAACTTTGTATACCTCGTGACATCAAAATCAAGTTAAGGGAGTTGGATTGATGTCTGTCAGAATGTCTAAACTGACCAGTCACACATGATTGATGCATGTTGATTATTGCAAACACACTGCATCTAGATGCAGTCAAGATTTTTTCTGACCCATCTGTCTACCTAGTAGTGATTGGGTAGCTGCCAACCAAATTTGGCAAAAATGACTTTGCACTCGACTCGTGTCCTTTACAAAGAATAGCAAACAATTGTTACTGTCCACTTAATCATTATAGAAACTTGAATAAACTTCAGCTCTATTGACTTTGGGATTTTTAAATACTACTTTCTAAAAGGTTTAAAATAATCGGTCTATTTTTTTTCTCATACACTGTTTTAAAGAAATTCTAATTCATAATCTATTTTAAATTGCAACGAATTGTCTTTATTTTATTTATTTAAGCAAACTTTGAAGGGGACTTTTCTTTGAATACTATTTGTGTTTTGTTTTCTATATTTTTAGAATGTGTTTTGTTTTCTATATTTTTAGAATACATATATTATTTTTTCTTTATTCAGACTGCTGTTCCTAGCCAAGCTAGTAGTATGTCCGATACTGCACAACATATTTTAAAATCAACAAATCATGTTATGGAATCTTCATGGGGAGAAGGAAAAGGGAAAAGGTAACATGATCCGTGACACAAAAATATGAACCACTGTGATATTGTCTGATTTGATTGATTAAGAATTTGGCATAAATTAAAATTTCCACATTCCATCTTATATCCATTAACCTTACTGCTGTTTGCAGGTAAAATGAACCCACTTCATGTATATAAATTTAATCACGATGGAATTGAACGAATAAATTATATCAAGCAAAAACATTTTAACAAATTTATTGTAACCATATGAATTTCATTCATTAATTTATTTGTGGATATTTTTTACTAAGTGACTGAAAGCGCCATTTAATTTTAAAACAAAACTGCCTCCCCCTCCCCCCACCCCCGCCCAACATACAAATTCATTGGGAGAAAACTGCACAGAAATGGCATGATGGGTTACTGATATTACATATCACAAGCTCATACTTGAATCATATCCCCTTGCTCAACAGGATATTAAATCCCAGCAACAACTCTTCTGGAATATCAATTTAAATGAGATGTGTATGTGGAGGGAATTGGTGAATTGGGTGGATTTACCCATTTGACAGCAATGCAAATTTCTGCCGACAAATGCAAAAGGTTAAGAGTTGCTCTGCTGAATGACAAGATGGTTTTGACGATGTCAAAGAAATCGAACCTGTAAATCAATCTCTTTTCTTTTAAATTAATAAATTATCTTTATTTATAACCAGACTTTATTATGAGAAATAACTGATTGCCCTGGCGTATTGGAGCCTCACCCACATGATCTAAATACTCACTGTTAAATGGTTTTACTTCTATGTTGTATTTAAATATCTCCTGAAATTTGCAGATCCAAAGCAATAATTGGGTTTGACAGATGTCTGCAGACAGTCATGAAAAAGACAGAAAAGTTCTCTAAAGAAATGAAGGAAGCTGAGTTGAAAATAAATGTAAGTTTTCAGATGCAAGTAAGAGAAGCACTTTTTATGTTCTACAGTCCACTCCGGATAATCGCAACATGGTTAATCACAACTTTCAGTTAATTGCAACATTTCCCAAGAAATGGAATTAATTCTATATAATTCTAGCCTGATTTAACACTGTTGGAATGGACAATATTTTGTGTCAGTTTGAGATTATTTCCATTACAACAATGAGACCATAATAATTTGGGTTATCAGACCTGCAAATTAGTACAAGTTGGTTTATGTGCATTTAAGTTAAGCGAAAAGTGATGCATAGAAACCACCAACTTCTAATGTTGTAAAAAAAAAATTAAACTGTTAGTCCCTTTAGCATTTTTATCTGACATGTTTGGCTATTTGTGCAAAGATTATTTGGTCTGTCATAATTATTGTAATTTGCAGCTTCACTCTCTGGGAAAACGAATGCGAGGGGCTCCTACATTAATATAAATAAAATTTGGCAGTTACCATTTGCCCTAACAAAAATGACAGAAATAGCCATACACACATTTTGAAATATGAAACAATGGTAGCCGAAACATTTTGATAATAATGATTACAATAATAATTTTAAACATTGCAACTCCATTTTCAAGTTTTATGGGTGGTTCTTTTTGCCTTTTATTTTAAAAATACCCTCATATATTTATTTTTGTTTGCAGTTATTATTATCCCAGCAGATACAAAGGTTAAGATCTCATAGAGAATTTTCAGAACAAAGGTGAGATATTTTTATAATTATGATTTATTATTGTTAGGCAATGCTATTCATTGATCTTACTTTTCTTTTTGATAATAACTTCAGCTATTAAATTAAAAACCAATATTACGGAAATTTTCTCTATAAACATGTCTCTAACTGTGAACTAAATAACTGTAAATGATTCTAATGAGCTTCCAAATTAAGCCTTTTTATTTTTATTCTGGGTCACATTGTAATTTAAAGAAATGATTAAAGCCTAAGCTATACCCAAATAATGCATTTTCCCCATGTTTTATAACTCTTTTGTAGATCAATAGACATTAAAGATACAATTTTCATTATTATAATCTTGAAACTCATAGCTTGGAGTCCATGAAACATGCTTGTGAAGATTTATTGAATGAGGTGCAAGATTCTCATAAAAACCAGGATCAAGTAAAAGTGAGTTCAGCAATTTAAAGTTCTATTTTTGATAAACTATGTGATGATGGATTGCTTTCTTCCATGCGTAATCATGAATGACATTTCAATTGCCTATTTATGATCAAAAGTTCAATATATATATATATATATATTTTATATATATATGATTATTAATATATAGATTATTAAGGATTTACGCCGACTGAGGACGTGTAAAGAAACACAGAAACGAACGTCTCGGCCACAAAAAATGTGAGTGACAATTTGTATTATATATATTATATATATATATATATATATATATATATATATATATATTATTATATATATTATATATATATATACACATGCGGAGGTATCTGGGATGGCCGGAGGCCTATTTGAATATGTCTGAGAGGTAGGCATATTTGGATGTGCCCAGGATATGTTGGTGATCCAACTAGATCATTTGATTAACATATATCTAGGATAGCCAGCCGGCGTATTCACATTCATAAAGCTCATCTACCACAGACCTTCTAAACTCTGTCAACTGTGATATGCATACAAACTCTCTTCTCACCATGACAAGAAAATCCGATTGAGGAGACTAACAAAGTCCAACATCTAGTCATATTTAGGATGGAACCCTGCCCAATGAAACAGGAAGTTTAATTAAAATATGTGTGGTGTTCTGGCAAAAGCCGTCGGATGTCGGAAAAATTGGAATCACATATTATTACATATTCGAATAGAAGCACTATTTCTGGACAAAATGCAGTTTGAATTTTGTGATTATCTTAATTAGGACCGAAGTTATTCACATTTGAAGGGAGGGAGGTCAAAAATCTAAAAAAAAAGGAGAAAGGAGATATAAAGATGAGACATACATATTTACTACAAATTATTTAGAATTGTTACATTATCATCACAACAGCACTTGCACACCACAATCATAACAAAAAATAGAAAATAAAGCCCTTTTGTAACACAAAGCAAAGATTTTGGCTTGATCCCCACCTCCCCCCCCCCTTTTTTTTCCCTTCTTGACTACACGATGTGATACCTTAGGAGGAGGTTCGTGTGGCTTTATCCTCACTGGCCGATTGCTCTCATTTGTGATATTATTTTAGTTTTCCAATCGATATTGACTATTAGATATCTTATAATGTAATTTATGATAGAAAATTGAAAGAAACATGTGATAGTCTTTTGATTTTATTGATGACACAATATTTCACACAGGACAGTAAATCGAATATTGGACTATTACTTATCAGGTCAGTTTGTTTGTCGCTATGCAAAGTCGTTATACTGCATCAATGGTAGCTTATATTCATATGCACTGACTTGCTTTTCAAAGAGCGAACAATGACAAAAAAAATGATAAGTAATATGTTGGGGTTATGTAAAATTTTTGTTTCTCAGTTTTGGTTCTCAGCGCTGAATTGAAATCCTCTACCAAAGAGGCAGACTTTAGGTCAATTTTGAAGGTATTTTGCTTAAATGGAGCCCAGAACAAAATTAAAATAAATATCTATAAACTTCAAATTGTAAAATCCTTTTGTGAGAATGTAGTTGCAAGGATAATAAAAACGTTGAAGTGAAAAAAACGAAAATCATGCAGAAAATAATTTCTAACCTTTATTCACTCATATCTCAAAACCACCTCGTGCGACATCTGACAGGTTTTGCCAAATCAGCACACATATAGTGAATGACCCTTATTTAGAAATGGTTATACTGAGACTGCCAAGTCATTCAATGAAGTTAGGCTTTTAGGGTCTGAGGGTAAAAGTGTGAGCCCAATCATCAGAAGAAGTAATCTTCTTGTAAGGAAAAATATATGAAATTGTCTCCAAAATTATAATAGTGAATAATCTTTGCCGGGTCTTTGGATAAATATGATCTTACTCCAGAACAAGGTTATTAACTCTAGTACCGCATTGGGGTCAACCGGAAATAACGACCGGTTCCCAGTACTTGCCTAGCAAGTTTGAATGACGTAGCTAACATATAGCGTCACTCGGGTTTGATCGCATCATTTCTTACGTCAAAAACTAGCTTCATACTCAACCCAAACAGCTTAAATAAACTGTTTGCTGATTGGCTGAAACTAATAATATCAACCAATCAAACTTCGGCTTTTATTTCATAAAGAACACAATGGAATTTTTACTGAATCAAGGTCGGGTCTGTTACAACTGATGCCCGTGTCACTTGGAAAAGGTGTGTTACACTTAAACGACTGCGGCCTAAGTGAGTTGGGAATGGTGTGTTACGTTTATACAGCGGTCGAGGATCGGGGGTTAAATAGTATAGACAACTGGTGTAGGGATGGGTATGAAGATAAAGGAGAGTAAAGATCCTTTTGCTGACTGTCCCTTGAAGGATATGATATAATAATACACTCGAGCATGGAAATCTTGAACAAGTTGGGACCGGGCCTATTTGTTCGAGATTTCCGTGTTGAGTATTTTACAGAGGATAGGAGGGAGGTAAATGTGGGATGTCTTGATAAAAGTCATATGATAATGATAACTCTCCGTTATTGTGAACTCTGTCAAAAGTCGATAGTGAGACAATTCTTTTTCCTTTTCTCTGCCATCATTTACAAAATTATGAAGAGAGTGTTGCGTTTAGTGCATCTTGTCTTGTTCAATTCCAGAAATGGAATGACAATTCCCACCGCGTGTGCTTGATAAAAGACAAAGCCAGCATATCGCATCGTGGATTACACATTCAGTACGCGATGTCATTACCTACGAATCCGGTACCTAAAATCACTACTATCACTATCACTCCTCACTTAACACCCTCTTACCCACAGCAGGCTAAAGAGAGAGGGAGGACATTGGTCTCACCCCACCTTCCCCACCCCAATGGTTTGTATCATTTTAATATGTAACAGTTACTGCCTAAGGCAATCACTGCCAAGTCTCCCGTCTCTGCGATGCTGGTCATTTATTTGCGATGATACTGGCACCTCAGATTAAGTACCATTAAGTGAGGTAACGATGGAGTCATGGGTGGTGTGCTGGCGGTGGTCAAACATGCTTTGCAATTCCCTCTCAGTTTAGCATGCACACAGACACATATATAATATATGCCACACACACACGCACGTAACACGTTAACTAACACTTAGTGCTACCAGGAAAGCGATGGCATCTTTCGTTTCCTTTCAACACAAACAATTCACACCAAAAAAAATTCAACGGACCACAAGGGAAAGTCCAGTTTGTTCGAGATTTCCATGTTGGCACCAGAAAATATTCGAGATTTCCATGTTGCCAATACTAACGATATAGAGGGATTAAAACAGGGAATTGTACCGAGTTTGAGATTTCCGTGATTTCGAGATTTCTGTGCTCGAGTGTAATAGACTCTTATAGAATGCACAGTATCCTCAACCATGAGGCTCGTGGTGCTTTACATCAACACAAAACAATATCAAAGAAAATACATGACATCAAAAAATATATGTTTTCAAGGATTTCTTGAACACAGACAATGATTTGGACTCCTGGATGCTCTGTGGAATGGTGTTCCATACAGACGGACCAAAATGAGAAAAGGACCTTGTTCCCACCTTTGTACAAATTGTGGGATAGCTAAACGGGTTGTGTCATTGGAAGAATGCAAAGATTGGGTTTTGGAATATTTCTTTAGGAGTTCTGTAAGGTAGGGAGGGGAAGTGTTTTCCAGACAGCAATAAACTAAGACAGATCAGATGCTTTGAAGTTGACCCTTTTCTCAACAAGCAGCCAGTGTAATCTTCAAACAAGAGGTGTGGCAGGGGCAAACCTCCTCTTTTGAAAGACCAATCAGGCAGCATTATTTTGGACCGTCTGCAGCCACCTGAGCTTATTTTCCAAGACCCCAAAACAACAGAACATTGCAGTAATCCAGCTTTGAAAATAAGAGAGAAACAAGTTTCTTGGTAACATCCTCAGAAAGGAATTGTCGAATAGATCCAATTTTTTTCAACTGACATATTAATGACTGGATCATTGTTTTAATTTCATTTGGTGGTCCATCGAGAGTTCTGAATCTTAGAATGCTCCAAGATTTTTTACCTTGTCAACAATATCTATTGACACCTCTCTTACTTTCAATGGCTTTCAGAGCACGATTAACATGGATGTTTAGGCACTATATAAATTCATTATTTATTTATTTATTATTTATTTACAACTTGTTTAAAAACCTGCCAATTGTCATTAAACTTCAGATTTTAATTTATATCAAGATTAATGGACAAATTTTCAAAGCATATATATACAACCTGCTCTACCGAAATATGAAAGTAAAGCATAACATTGAAAAAGAATATTGTGTATGATTAATTTGAAACTTGTGAGTCCTAATGTAAATGGTTAATACTTCCTCATGAAATTAAACAAAAAAATTGTTCATTACACTGATGAGGTATTGCAAGCAGACCATTTATATCTCCTCCAACAACTGGACTTTTGCCAAAGGAAGCATCGGTTCCTTAGATCAAACTAAGCACGAAACTGTGGCCATTTTTTAATTAAGAATTGTATTGTTCCAGTAAAAATTAAATAAAAATAAGAACCTCTTCTTTCTAAGCAAAAAATAAATAAATGCTGGCAGTTATTTATGACCTTTGAAATATAACAATGGTACTTTATGATCAAGAGTCAGCTGGCGATAGGTTGGGGATGCCTTATTAAAGCTGCCGTTAATGATGATGCAATCAAGCTATTTGATTATATTATTCTTATTCTATACAATGATGGATATTTTATTTTAATTACTCCTGACAAAATTCAAAATTAATCTAACTTTTTACAATCCTTAATCTACATTTACAGAAATCTGTTAAATCGGCATTGAAAAAAGATTTTGATGCACTGACAAGTAGCGTAAAAACCAAATTTGTAAGTAACATTGTTTATAAGTCAATTGTTACAACAAAACTGTAACTGAATACTTGATTAAACAAATTTAAGCAAAATATTCAAAATATCTCCCTTCAAATATTTCTTCCAGCAATTAAGTTTGATTCATATTCTTAATTACTCTGATTTTTTTTTATCTACCTCAATTTTGTGATAAGAAGACTGTGATTACTTGTTTTTGTTTATATAAGTATTATTATCTGTTTTATTAAATGCCTTCTGATTTCATCTCTCTTCCCCCCCCCCCCCCCTCCCTTTGTTTTTTTTTGTTTTTTTACCCCAAATAGAATGAACAGTCATTAGAAGCCATGAGACGCTGCCTTCAAGCATCTTTTATGCTGTCATGAAAACCATTACAGCTTTGGAAATTATATAAGTGCGTAATTGAAAAGGCATTTGACACTTCTTGAACACTTGATTGGATTACTTTTATTATATTTTGGGAGAGACTGTGTGTGTGCGTGCGTTTGTGTTTGTGTGTGTGAGATAGAGAGAGAAAGAGAGGTGTGTGCGTGTTTTGTATTTTTTTGGGCGCATGTGTTTTAAAATAAGAATTTTAAAATCCTGGCAGTTTGGTATGAAGATAAGCATTTTAGAAGGCTGAAAATTTGGTACAAATTTCAAGCAATAACATTTCAGATTCAAGTTCATGGGTTTGTATCATTGGGGTGAAATTAAGTTTCACTGGATTAATTTTATTTTCAAATATCAAAGTATTAGAAGAATGATACGGACAATAGTCATACTAAGACTATATTGATATGTGGTCCAGATACAAGATATTCTGTGAGCTTAATCTTAATACAAAAGAATAAAATTATTCAGTTGAACGCAAAAATCAGTTTTTATCCAATATCCATAAACCAAGTGATAATATCAATATACCAATTTGAAGCTGAGGAAATTTTCTTTTTAATGGGTGTAGGTTTATATTCAGTAATACAATAACATACAAATTAAGCAAAATCAAAAACGCAATTCTTTAACATCTTGCACAAAGAATAATGTAGAAGTTGATTACTTTCAGGAATAAATATTGTCAGAAGAGGGCTGCCATTCCCTTTTTCATCGATTAGGTAAGAGTATGCACAGCATATTTTTGTTAATGTCAAGAACAAACTCATTCTTTAGTTGCTATTCCATGATACCACGTAAGTTTTCAATGGGATTGAAGTTTGGGCTTACTGATTACCAGTCTTAGGTTGCTATGTTATTATTGATGAGAATAACTTTCGTAATTTGGCCTATTATCATGCATAAAATGTTCAACATTCTGATTGTCATTTTGGAATGGAATTACACAATTTGTCAATACTTGATCAGTGTGTTTTCAGTTCAGCGCTAAAAAGCGTGTTTTGCAATTTCTGACATTACAACCACAGACCATGTTCCATTATTTAACTCTTTGAACCTTAGTTTCTGAATATCGTTCAATTGTTTACCTGAAACATTGCATTCCTCAATGAACGATCAACTGCAGAACTTTTGATTAGTAAATACGATACGTGACTATTGGTCCAATGACCACCTTTGATGAAAACGTTCCTGTAACATCCTTCCATGTCTGTTGTTATATGTTAGTGGTGGATAAATAGCTGCTTTGCATGAAATCAATCCTGAATATTTCAAAACAATGTATCTCTGGTTATTATCCGCTGTCTTGCTAATGCTGAAGCTGTTTTGAAAGGATTCTTTTCATGTTCATAAATTATATCTTTGATATATTTGGATATTATTTGTGGTCTGCTGGATGGCCTCAAATTGTGAGCAGTTTACAAATCTCTGTATTTACCAATGAGTCTATAAACTGCCCGTTCAAAACATTAAAATATTTAGATGCCTCTCTATTTTACTTGCTTCAATATCAAACAGTATCTTTCCTCTCTGGTTAACCTAGGCATTTCAAATAGAGAATTTGTATGAAAGACACAATAATGATCGAATGGGGTATTGATTTTAAATTAATAAACAATCTTGTAATGTTACAAAGCAATCAATGTGTTCAAATCTGCATGACTGGGCCAAATTTGCTCTTAACAGATGTGCACACATTTTTCAAAATACTGATTTTTTTTGTCATTTTTCAAACAGCTGTATCGCAGATGTCATGCACAATCTACAATTGGGTGTCATTGTGAAGATAACTTCCTCACCTTTTTATTGTTATACTTGTCCATTATCTTCTTAGCCTGAATTTAATATTATATAATAAAGTTGAACCTAAACTTTTTTTTTTCATTCCACTGTACATCGGACCTTAACAATGAATTATTTTATATTTATTTCAAACTACTTCAATTTTTCGACAAAGTCTCCAATTCGCTTTTGAAAATTAAAACGTGGAGAACTATTTCTTCTTCATAAAAATGTATAATTTTTCTTATTCTTATATATGTATTACTCAACACGTTTCCATTTAAATGTTTTAATTGTCATTTTATTTCTGATTTTAATGTTATCAGTTATACCGTTGGAATTTGTTGCTAATTTTTGGTCTGTGTGTTTCATGCTACTTTTCTTAAATAAAAACACTAGTCAAAAGATTTAGATTTCAAAATTTGGTTTGTTTTTTTACTTGTATGTGAAATGCAATGCATCATTATTTGGTGCACTAAATCCCTATTTAAAATTTTGAATTGATCCCTAGCTTTATTTGATTTAGTTCTGACCTCCCTGTCCACCCAGTAGTGTTTACAAGACAAGAAAATTAATTTGTAGACGAATAATGAAAGCTTCATGCGCATTACAGTCCATTAAATATAAAACAATCTGCTGCCACCAGTAACCGAGAAGTACTGTGACAAGTATGACATTAGGTACCACAAGAGACAATTTATGAATATTTAAAATGGATTTTTTTCCTAAATCTACAGTCTGTTGAAATCCCCCAAAACACTGATGAAAGTAAATGTTTTGGCCTCCAGCATGATGACATAGTATATTCCATATACTAAATTAACATAATGATCATACAAAATGACATGTAATTTGCGTCAACCGGTAGAGAGTACTCAAAGGAAGTCCGATGTTTTTCAGACATTTACCTCAGATGGTCTTTGCAAAATAAAGAAGTGAACATCAGCAAACACGCAATTTTGCATGTTGGCAGAAAAATAGCTATAATTACGATCAAAATGCATTAAATATCTCTTGAAATAATGCAGATAGAAGAAAAATATCTATAGTTATAGGAAACCGGACCTGCTGAATTAGAATATCAGCTTAACTTTTTGGTAAAGTCAATATTTCCTTCTCAAAATTCAACATGAAATCACGAATGATAAGCACAATGTTCAAACCAGCAGCATAAGATATTAAATCAACCTCTTAAGAAACTCATATAATCCCAAGACATCATGTTTTTACTTCCACAACGTTTGTTTTCACTTCCATGCTGCTTGATGGATTTGTCTAGGAATTATATTGCTTGGTTGTGCCTTGGCCGTCTCTGGTATCCTTAACCGAAAGGGTGCAGTAAAATGTATTATTCCATTTGTGGAGGATGATTTTTCCATTGCAAATCGTACCTTTGTATGTTATTAGGTGTATCGATGTATCCATTGGCATTAGAGTTAAGAGTGCTTCCCCCTTATACGGGATCATGCGCTTGTGCCCAGCAGGTGTGTCTTTTGTGGCATCAACCCCCTACCACCCCAGTCTTTTAGTGGTTTAAGATCTATGACGTGTGACTGTATCCTGATTTCTGTGTTACTGAATGAACTGTATGCTACCCTTTAGATTGGATGCTAGTCTAAAAAAAAAGTACTTTCTTCCACACACACCTTAAAGACCTAGCCACCCAGTTATTTTTGGTTAACTCCCTTTGCTTGAGAGGTGAGTATTGTAACAGAAGTATCACAAATCTAACCAAAACTGAAAAAAAACAAAGACCGGTCTCTTTATTTGCTTCTTTTCTCATCTTAAAATCTCTTCCCGATATATAATAAAAACAAACAAAAACGAAAGAATACACGTCAAACCATTATCCATTTTGATCCAGTTTTAATGGTGTAAAGAATTATTCTACATATATAACTATTCTGCTTCATTAGCCACTAGTAACTCTTATTGATTTTTTTTTTTCTGCCACAAAAATGACGTCTATTGTGGTACCTAATGACATAAATTGCTAAAAGTACAGTCCCCGTGCAAGAATGCTAATACTAATATGAGCATAGACAAAACCAATACCTATAACATGTCACAAAATGGTGTATATGAATGGTACATTGAAGTTGTTGCTACATCTACTGAAAGCCTGTTTGATTTTAACCACAAGATGCTTACGTACACTGATCACCAAATAAGCAGCAACAAATATAAACATCTACAGTAGATACAGTAGAGCACTGATATTAAGAACAACCCCCAGGGTGAAAAAATGTTTTTAATATCAATATCAGGTGTTCTTTATCTAAGGGGAGAAATAGGACATATTTCTATTTTCCATCAAGGGGTTTCAAGCTCATCTGACCGCGCTTACAAGCGCCATCAAAGGGTTCAGGCAGAGAATATGGTAAGATCAATAGCAATTTATCCATAGACTAATCTGATAAATTTTAGAAGTCCCGCATAGAAACCAACAGACTCTTCCAAGAGGGATAAACACTAAAAATAATATAAATAACTTGTATCAGATATATATATATATATATATATATATATATATATATATATATATTATATATATATATATATATATATATATATATATAATTTCTCAAAAAAAAAAACACTGTGAATAAGGCAAAAGTTCCCTTTGTTCCTCATATATGAATGGCAGTGACCCAGTCAAATCCTGCCAAAGAAAAAGACCTTTTGGGTCCTTTTTTTGTTTGTTTGTTTGTTTGTTTGTTTAATAGCAGAATAAATGAAGTCTCTCTTAAGCAAATCAGTCCAATACCTTGTTTTTTTTTTAATAAAAAGACGACTAAACACATCTGCTTTGTGACATTATTTATTGATTTAAATTACAACTGTACATGCACAAACATTAAAAAAGATGGCAAACAATCATATATAACAATATGAAAACCACATTTTAATGAGAATGGTAGGTATTTTACATGATGTATCTATGTATAAAGATGTACATGTATATTTTGGCAATTCAACCAATGAAAGACAAAACAAAACGAAAAGATTTTAAAACACCAAGTACTAAATCGATGAAAATAAAATGAATGTAGAGACAATCCAAAACTCAATATTCCTGTAAGCTTGAGCATTTATATTCACTCAACATGCTCAAAGTGCTTAACAATAGGTCCATAGCCAATAGCAACATGTAACATGTAGTACGAGACATGACGCCAATGTTTTTTTGGGGTTTTTTTGGGCGGGGGGGGGGGGGGCAGAGACAATGCTGTTAATGGCCAGATATTCATTTTACACCTGAGAATAACGAGAATGTGAGTAAAGATCCTTTTCCAAGGACTCAACTTTCACCATACCAAGCATGACTGGAACTCTGGGCCTACTGGTCCGAATGATATGTGTCATATACCAGAGGGCCACAAAGCTCTGATGGCAATTTTTTTTTTTTTTAAGCTTTGTGTTATACTCGTATCATAGTCGTTTTACATGAAATTACACCTTTTAAGATTGAACCTTTAATTCGCTAGTTCAGATCCTACTCTCAAGGAATTAATAAAACATCATTTAATCTAAGGCTCTCATAAACGAGGGATATGGGAGGGGGGGGGGGGGGAGAGGAAATAACTTTCAATTTTTGAAAATGCAAGCAAACTGTATAATGTTTAAAATATAAAAGAACCAAAAATAATAATAACTCAATATAAGCACTCCTTTTTTTTTCTCTTAAATACAAAAATAAGACATGAAAATGAAGCACAGGAAAGACATTGAACAAAAATGCACATCTATTAAATATCTATTTTGTTTTTAGACTTACAATACTTACAACAAATAACAAATTTACGTTACAAATGGGTCAAAAACTAAAATGTTGAGGTTTCTTCATTGTAAAAGTTAATTGATATACAAAAGCAAAAGGAAACTAGTTTATGTCCATTTTATAAATTAACTGTAATTCTGGTAGCAATAGGTAATGAAATGGATGTAAGTGTTGGGAGAAAATATCATTATATTTAGTAAATATTTCCAAGGATAGACTTAATAGTTCAAATGATAGGCTATATTCAGATAGACAATGCTATGGAAAGAAAATGTAACACCCCAATAAACGAATAAAACGATGATGGGGAAAATGAATGAAGATTGTATAGTAGCGGAAATATTCATTTGGTGTTAATATCTTTGATGAAGAAAAATAACTGATTTAGTAAAAATTTAACTGAGCTTGCCACACTGTTAGATCAAGTATTAGCGTAAGGGAAGGAATAAGGTACATAATTCAAATGCCATTAAATATAGATTTGTTAAAGACTTCAGTACAAGACAAAGAGGAGTAGTTCATAAAAGTATATCATAGCACAATCTATCCATATGCTAAACTTGAGGAAACAAAGTCTCACCAGGCACAAGAAGTCTCACCCAGACACTGGAGCGAAAAGCCCAATAAAAAGAATGACTCATACGTTATCTAATACATAGACTCAAAGAGATGATTTACAAAGGCAGAAAAAAATCTGAAATCATTCTAATCAGATAATTAAATTGGACATGAATTAATTATCAACAAGTTTCCCGGTGGACGTTCAATTACTTATAATTAATGCAATAACAAATCTATAAAAATATTTTTCAACTCATTATGTATTTGTTATCATAAAAATGTTTGATATACATTTTTATAAAAACACATACCCATTGAATGAATGTGCACAATCTTTTATAATATGTAGAGATTTCCTTTCGTTCTGAAAATTATCTCCCTTTATCTTGATATGAAGAGTTGACATTCTGATTTAGTTAATCAGATATACACAATCAATGATTCCATTACTGAAATTCAAACTTAACATATTCTATTGTAAAGTTGTGATATTTTGGTTACTCACAACCACACATTTCTTTTTTTTTTTTTTTTCAAAACCTGACAATTCTCTAAAAAGAGAGAATTAACTTCGTAATGGTAATATATAAAACCTGCATAAAGGCATAAATTGGATTAGATTGAGCCATCTGTCTGCTCTTATAAAAACCAATACAAAATAAAATTAATGATGTAATTAGCAAGCCATCATAAAAATATGTATTAAAAACGAGATTAAAGTTAGCTCAATAACTGAACTTTTTCTCTTTCGGCTTCTTGTAGTCATTGATGGATGATCAGTCCATATTTAACATCCAATTTAGCGAAAACAGAAAAAAAAACCACTCCTGACCTAACTTGACATGAAAAAAAAATGATGCTGTATTAGATGGGAGATTGCTCCATACTCTAACTGTTGCCTGTTGTAAAGAAAGAATAATATAAAGATGGCATCATGTCTAGCTGATGGAACGGAAATTATATGCTAAGACCATGTATTGTTTGTGTTGCTGGTCTAGTCGATTTGGGACAGGTGATTGAAAGTTGGTTGTGAATTTTGTATATGAATACAAATTAGCAAATTGCAAAGGTCTGATACTTCAAATGATATATGCCAGATTGTGGATATTTCCAGACTTGTATCAAATTTCAAATCTCTCACAATTGTCCACATGTTTTGGTTTGGAAGGTATTGGGAAGGATGTGATTATTCTAAAGAATTCACATTAAAATGTCACCGGGAAGAATGTAACTGATTACTTTGAATCTTGTAATTTGTAAGAACTATTCACTCACAGGATGTAATATAACAAAATTGGCATTTTGTTGCACATCTCTTACGATCCAGTTGACACCCAGTAAACTTGTCCATATGACTGATACCCCAATTTTTCAGTTATTATTCTTTATTTTTATGTTCCATCAGCAAATGATATATTCTTCTCTTAAAACAAATGTCAAATTCCTAATTTAAAACCCTCTGAATTCAATCTTAGGAAAATTTACCTTCTATGACCCACATGCATAAAAAATGCACATTTGCATGAAACACATAAATATATAAGATAATTCAATGCAGATCAATCATAAAATTAAATAAAGCAATTAGTAAATATTATCTATAACTTAAAAGGGGGGGGGGGTGTTTGCTTCTCTTTTTTTTTTTTAAAAACAGTTTTCTTTGCTTGTCGACTCCAAATTAAGACCCATTTATTACACAAACTGTTTATTCCCCTTGTTAGTGATTGTATTTATATTTGTGCACAATCACAAGGTCACAACCTGCATTCACTGCCAGTAGGATTTCAACCTATATAGGATAATAGCAATACCTAGATGCCACAATATAGCAATACCTAGGTGACAAAATATAAAAATCAACTGCATAGAATTGCATATTGGTGTGTTCACGGGAGCATAATGGTAAATTTTTAGATTGATCTTATTCTTTTTCAAATTTCGTTATTTTATGAAAGACTTGTGCTGGCAGAAAATAAAACTACATTTTATACAGAAAACCATCCTTAGTAATTGAATTTGAATAATTTTTCTTCCTTAAATTTTCTGAGCCAGATTTATATTAAAATACAGATAAGCAAGATTTCAGTACATAGCTTATGCATTTAGGTATTACAATGCAAAGGTAAGAATTTTAAAACAAAAAATATAACGTACATAAAGTGAAATTTATTTGTTAGGTTCTTATTATTTTCCCTTTGAAATCAGATGGGGTTCTTACTAGATTTATGTTTTGTTTTTAAGGGATTTACGGCACCTGCGACACAGTTAAGTCATATCAGCGCCAGTAAGAGAAGAAAATGCAATAGTCAAAATATTCTAGATTTACAATCAAAGAACCCAAGAGAAAGTAAGACAAAGGGGAAATGGTTCAATTAGGGAACAGATGTAGATTCCAAGAGCACAATATCAGTGTACTTAGTTTGAGATCACCTAAATCTTTCATCCCATCAAGAGGAACACACTCAAATGTTTACAGAATACATAACTAACAATACATAACAGAGAGATGGTTAACAAAGGAAAAAATATCATATCCCAAAACTTTAACTATACATTTAACTGTTCCCCTCCCAGTCAAGGACTCCAGCCAAAACTAAGTAATCCCATTCCAAGACAAAGACAAAAAGCAACACGGAAAACATATAAGGGGATAGAAGACACGCGTGACTTCCTGCCTACCATGAGAGGTCAAAGGACCCAGCCTGGGAGTTCTAACTAGACCACAATATTGATTAGGTTCTATTGATATTACTGTTATATTGAGAGATTAATGAACATAATAGTGAGTCTTAATAAACAAAAATAAAAAAAAAAAAAAAATTTAAGAAAAAATAAAAATAATAATGTAATGGTGAGCTTGATAAATGTATGATGAAATGGCCATTATTCTTCCTGGAACTGTTCAGCTGCATTTTTAATCTTGATCGTTTTAGCAACAATTCAATAATTAATCCTAAACGCTATTTTTTAAAGCCCTTACCATAAAGATTTAAAAATTGACTTAATCACTCAATAATAACATTATATATCAATGTGTCATTAATCAATATTATATAATTCATTTAAACTAATTGTAAAACAATCATTGCACTTACAACACTTTGAATTGGACAAATTATAAAACAAGCATTTTAATTATACGATAAAACAAAAAATGTACTTTTAAAACTCTTAATCCTGATTCCAAGCATCTATCCTAATCCTACCTTACATTTTTCTCTCCTTTATATGGGTATTTGGTATACCAGAAATTTTATCGAAATTGAAATGTTCAATGAATATTAAACTCTGGGAGAATACACTTTTTTATATTGTTAGTGTTAGAGATGAGAGAAACATTGAAAAATCATTATCATCTAATACCGAAAACTGAAAAAGAAAAACTGCATCATTTTACTTTCATATAAGCAACAAATATTGTGGCAAGCAAATGATACAATTATCATGATAACATACAGGGAAGACCATGAACATCGCAGGGTTGCTTTAATTTTCAAAACACATAAAATATCTAAAAAAGCATTTTATACATCCAAAAAAAAAAGACAATGTCTTGAAATGTTATACACTACATATGAAAAAAAAGATGAAAGACAATTGTTAAATCATGGCATATTTACAAACTCAAATTACATCTTATTTTTTGTCAGTTTTCTTTGTCTTGGTAGCAGTGGCACCATGCTCACTTTTGCTAGTTTTATGCCTATCCTTGTCTTTATGTCGTGTTAGATCCACTTCACATCTCCAAGGCTGACACTTAACACGGTAAAAACAAGTGCCTTGAGGAACCCGGAATCTGTTATTAGGCTGTTGAATATGGAGGGGGGAGGGGGGGGGGGCATAATTAAAACCAAACATCTATTGAGCATTCATTATTCTCAGATGAAAAAATAAATCGAATTTTCAAGCATCACCTAACACCATGAACATAAATGAATAACATTTTTTAAATTTCATATTCCTTTATTTTCTATCATATCGTGTTAATATTTTACATGATTTTCAAAACCAATCTATTTATATTTTACTGCATTCACTAAAAGAGATTTGTGCTGATTTCATTTATATAAAAATCGCTAACGGGTAATTTTAATAACTTTTAATGGCTACACACTACAGGAATTCAAGCAACCCTTCTTTGGAGGGAAATTTATCATTTCTTCATTAAGCAGGTTATTGATTTTAAAGGATTTTTATGCGAAACCGCTATCTGAAATGTTGGGTTCTGAAATGAGCAATACTTGGACAAACAAACACGGTTTTAAACCAATAAAATATTTACATAAATAGCAAACTTTCACTGTTTCATTGTAATAAATGTGCTTTACAGAGCATCAGTTATTGCCCTAATCTGGCCACATAATAAAACAATATTGGATAAGCTACTTATAGTTACAAAGTGTGCAGAAAACTTTGAAAAACAAAGAGTGATTTGCATCCCACATTGCCAAGTATTCTTGAGTGTATCATGTTTCTCAATAAATTAACCTTGAACTTAGCAAAACATTTTTCTTTCCTTATGAAGGATATTATATCAATTAACACCGTATCTGACAGACCTGTCGTATCAAGAAATTGATGATTCAATTATTTTTTGTGTGTGGTGTAATTTACTAAAAAATGTGAGAAGAAATTAAGATGAATGGTCTACAGAACTAAAATCCCATTAATACATCTCAAATCGTTGTTAATAAGCCATTATCATTTCATTCTAGCAATCTTGAAATTCCGTCATTGTCTACAGTCAAATGCTCATTTATATTTTTGTCTATTTTCGATTAGTGTGCGTACAATGCCTTCTTCCCCATGAACATAACACTAGGGTTACACTTTATGTCCTTTCTCATTGCCACTTGAGAAAAAAAGCATACTGCATACTGCTTGGCCATGAGTAGTGATTTTTTATGTTAGATTGTGTTTCCAAGCCATATAAGCCACATGAGCGCCTGAAAATACCGAGTGCTGAAAAAAACTTTTGAATACCAAGTGTTGGGACATTAGACTATTCTAACTTACACCTTTTCAAATTATACTCTTCCACCACGTCGCTCTTCATCTCTACCCTCAGCTATCTGTCACTGCATAGTGCTTAAGGAAATTGTAAATTTCTGATTCAATTTTTTTTTTTTTTGGCTAATTTATATTCTCAACATAGATAGAACAATTGTTAATTTCCATTAACGTCCTGAGATCGGGATAACCTATTGCATCATGGACAGTCTTCATTAACCATAGAGTCAATAAGGAGAGCAATGACAGATTTATATTAATTCTTATGACATAACTGGACAGCCAAAATTATTTCAATATGGTTTTATATAAATATTCAAAGTCACATTAATGTCCTAACAAAACATAAACTGTGTTTATACAATTATTTCTATTGAACCATTCTCTTAAGTCTTACCTTTTTAGCAAGACAATATTCTTTGTCTAAAACCTCAGCCAAAATCCAAGGTTTTCTGCTTTTCGGTTCATCATCTGTAAAAGAAATAGACAATTCAAATCAAGCTAGTTTGTATTAAGTAATATAAGATAACAAGACATATGTACCAATCACTGAAAACTCTATGCAACAGACTCCCATAAAACAGTCACCTAGGTATCATTCTCATTCTTTCTCAACATATTACAGAGTATTACAGAAGAGATAATGAGAATGATACTAGGGTGGCTGTATTGTGGTAAGGTGTTGTATATAAAGTTTTTCAGTTAAACGTGTTCAGATTTTAACTGTATGGCCTATACCCAGCTCAAACATTCATAATAACCATTATTATCACCATCATTATAATCATCATTGTAATCGTCATCATTATCATCGTCCAGTGCAATGTGAGGTCTGTTACAGTCATCGGCAAACACAACTTTCAAATTCTGTCTCAGACCATGGGCAGGTCATTTATTGCCCTCTCAAAGCTTTTCTATATTCTATTTGTCAGATCACTGTAGGTCTTTGCCAGCTCTTCTGTAAAAATGGCATCAGAATTTAAGTTGGTTTGGTCTAATTGTATGAACGAATTTTGTTTTTATTTTCACTTAAAAGATGTGTCTGTGATCTATTCTTCCACTTTATGTTTATCCTTAGTCTCTATAATCACATTTAAGCAGCACTATACTTCATTCATGTTCCAGCATTCAACATATAATTTCTTAGTATGCACATTTTTATCGCGATGGATATATTGCCCATTGTGCATTATTTTTTAAGTTTATTGTGCATTATTTTTTAAGTTTCATTTGACCATCTTTGACCAAGTTAATTCTCATTTTGATTTTCAGAGAGAGAGAGAGAGAGAGAGAGAGAGAGAGAGAGAGAGAGAGAGAGAGAGAGAGAGAGAGAGAGAGAGAGAGAGAGAGAGAGAGAGAGAGAGAGAAAATAAGTAGGAGTGAAATATCTGTTCAATGTTACAGTTATCGTTTAACGTTATAACAAGTGTAACTAAATGACAAATTGCCATATTTATGGACAATAAAGATCTATTATTATTATTATTATTATTATTATTATTATTATTATTATTATTATTAGAATGCTCTGTCCGATAGATATTCGTTGACCTCATTAACTTGAGAGTGCAGCTTGGTGTTTCAAGTGCCCTGCTAATCACCAAACATTCTATTTTCAAAAATTACGTTCCAACTCCAGCCTCCATCATGTAGTTCAAAGAACATTTATGTAAAGAATCTACAATTCTGCTAATTCCCTTTTAATTATCAAACAGTCGATTTCATTCTAGTCTCAGCTCCATCTCCTTGCTGTTCTCTGTCATGCAGTTCTCACAACAACAATGACTTATAGAATCCAGAATCCGGCCAAAATAAAATTATTTTTAAATTATAAATATACATAAAGATATACATAAACATTAAGATAACTTGCCCTGTGTTTCGGAGTTTACTTTTTAATAATGAGTTAAATTTGACAGAGCTACCAACCTGGCTTAAGTCCCAGTCCCTCTAAGGAATCACTGTGTAGAAAATGAAGGTTTGTGCCAACAGTGAACACCACATATTGGTCATGCTTTTCATCTAGACACAACAATACCAGGTCTCCCATATCACAGCTATGAGAAATAAAGTCAAATGTCAAGTAACTACTGTAACCACTATAACTTTTACCCAGTCTTGCAATACAGTCAAATATATCTCTTGTAACAAAGCAAGTCACTGAAGTCTGTGGTCATGAAGGAAAATTTGATAGCGAACATTATAACGACCATTGTAGAGAAAGTGTGTTATTGACACAGGAATTGCGTATCTTAATTGCAACACCCATGGTATTTACTTTCAAACACCGATAAAAGCATGAAACCAGTAATGAAATGGTTTGCAACCTTTTGTTGTTGTTGTTGTTGCAAAATTAAAAAGCCTTTGATCCATTATGCCATTGGAGTGTTTATCTAATTTTTAACTTTTACTTAAAGCACGGTGAATGGGGGGGGGGGGGGGGGGGGGGGCAGAAAGATTGATTTCAAATCTTGTGACAGTCAAAAGATAGATGGATTTTGTATATTAATGGTCACATAGAAGGTTGAGAGCTGAAATTATTAATATTGGTTAACCGTGACATGCTGGGATTAATGACAGAAAATTGCCCTCTGATCTTTCCTTTGAAGACATGTATTTTATTAATTCATTATTTCATAATATGACAGACAGAAATCTGTCCGAATTTGTTGCACAACCTATTGGTCATATAGGTTTCTTTTAAGTTTGATTTTTCTCATGTGGTATGTGTGGTGCTTTAAAGCAATGCAGATGCATTTGAGAAGTTACTGTTGCAGGATCACCTTTCTTGGCAAGGAAGTCTTACTTTGTCATCACAAGTAAGGCCAAAATGCTCTGTTGATTACGTTCTGACAAGATTGCTACCCATTTGTGGTATGACATTCCACTCCTGAGCTGTAGGTCCCTGGTTCCAGTCCTGCTGTGGGTTATGCAAAAATGAGTCTTTGGAAGAGGCTCCTCAATCACATTCTCTCACCCTAGTCTTGGTATAAAATGAGCCCATGTCTAGCTGCAGCATTGTCTCTGTTTATAAAATTTCAAGTGTTGTTGTTGGTTCAGGACATCACTGTAGAGCACTTTGAGCACACTTAGTGCTAAATGAAAACGCAGTCCTCCAAATCCATTAGGCCTGTGGAGCCGGAATTCATCCCAGTTTCTAACGTGAGAAAATGACAATAGCAATCGTTTGCCATCATTTAGATAGAATGCTAGTATATCGCAAAGTACTTTCCACCAGATCTAATAGACCCAGCTCCCCAGTCACTGCTGGGTAAAGAGGGGTCAGAAAAAATAATCAACTTCACAAGGGATTTACCTTGGTCCCTTTGTGTGTGAAGTGAGTGCTCTACCAACTGAGCTACCAGGACCCCCCTTACATCTTTTATTTTTAGTAGGATGTTGTTTGTTGAGTACTTTCCACAAGATCTACACCAGACCCAGCATCTCATTTAATGCTGAGTGAACAGTGGTAACTGAAAGATTCTGACCAATCATAGAAATAAAAATTGGAGTTGGGGGGAAAGAGAGAGAGAGAGAGAGAGAGAGAGAGAGAGAGAGAGAGAGAGAGAGAGAGAGAAAGAGAGAGAGAGAGAGAGAGAGAGAGAAAAGAGAGAGACAGACAGAGACAGAGAGAGATGAGTAAAATCGGTGAAAGTATAGGAGGAGAGGGAAAATAAGGTGAAATAGTTATAGTACATACAAGTCTAGTTAAGAAATTAAGGAGCAGGCACCGGTGTAAGATAAAGAATTGAACAAGTGTGTATAAAAGGTGCCAGACAAAGCAAGAAAGAAAAATACAGAAAAAAAATCCCAAAAAATCAGTCGACCCCAACTGGGGATTGAACCTAAGACCTTCTGGTTACCAGTCAGACGTGCTACCACGTAATAGTAGCATGCCTGAGGTTCGATCCCCAGTCGAGATCGACTGATTTTTTAGGATGTTTTTTTTTCTTGTAATTTTCTTTCTTGCTTTGTCTGGCACCTTTCATACACACTTGTTCAGTTCTTTACAAGTTGTCTAGGTAATCTGTAATTCTCAAGGATGAAAAAAAGATGTAATGCTGTAGACCTTGAATAACAAGACTTAATTTCTTTCAACTTGTAGTTTCCTTTATCATTAATCTTGTGGAAATAGCAAACCAAACATTTTCTACCATAAGAACAAAAACAGTTTCATTAAGCCCAAATCAGTCCAGCTACCGTTCTATAGGTGAAGCAGGAGGTGATATAATAATATGATGTCAAGAGATTTAAATGGAAACCTGACAAGGAAGGATTAAAAGAGGTTTAAATAAAATAAATTAATCTTGGGTAAGAATGGCGAGTAAAACTTTTTGCTTTTTTTTTGGTTTTTTGTTTTTTGTTTTGTTTATTCTTTTCATTTCAATTGACTTTGCCACAAAACATCCTATGACTTACCCTCTGAAGGCGATTTTGTCTTGACTTTGTTGACTTTGAGCCTTCCCACTTGTTGACATTGACATCCGCATCTGAGGATTGATAAAATTGATATAAAAATATTATACAACTAGAAATCAATTTAAATACAATAATTGTTCAAACACAAATGAAAAATAAAAATAAAAGCTTCGACATAATTAATATAGTTTTTAACCTTGGGTGGGCTATCTCTAATGTTACGAAATATTCAATATTGGCCAAAAATTGTATTATAATGCCCCAGTTGTACAAGTTCCTATAAAACATCCTTAAAGTCAGTAATGAAAATATCAGTAGAGTAAATATCAGTTTTAAGTAAGTCAAGATTTAAAATAGATTTTTGTTTAATTCAAAATGTATACAACAACAAAGATCACAGTGTTGTGTATTAATACTTTCCTTTGTATTTATTATCAAAGTGGTGTAACAAGTTATGGTGACCCATCTGAATACAAGTTCAGTTTTGTGCAGAGACAGAAAATCATTTTAAAAGGTGAAGGTCGGGAGTCATTGATATCAATACAACTTCTGTTCGGTGCAGAGTACAGAAAATTATTTTTTTTAATTTTTCGATAAATGACTGCTTACCATGACCTTCAGTTTAAATTATTTAACCCTCTCGTGTTTAGATTCTTTTTGGGGGAGTAGATAATGAGTTCCCTATATGGCCATGTCAATCATGTAGACATCCTTTGATGATATAAGCCTACTCTTTGATATCTGTAGTCGCCTTTTCGTTTTCTACGGTCACTCATGGCTAAACTCCGCCCAGAAACGATTTCATAGGTCCGTCCATCACCAAATTTCAAACTTTTGTTCTCGTGAGTTCATAAGTTTTTTGACCGAAGAACGATTGGCTACTGAGCATCTTGACCCTTCAACGATTGGTCGTTCTGGCAGTTCACGTGTCAACAGCCGTCAACAATGAATTGAATCATCGTTTAGGCAGTGGAAGACGGCCATGGAATAGTTGCGTCACATCGCCACGTTGTTGAATAAATTATCCAGGCATGGTCGATAGGTAAAAAAGCCAAATTATGTTCTAGCTACATTTGAAACAAACAAAGTATATCACCGATCTCGTCTCTTTGAGATATAAAGAATGATATAAAAATCAAGAAAATCGGCCGATAAACAAAAAAGCTGCTTAAAAAAGCTAAAATAAACAAAAGCAATTTTTAAAATCAAATTTATTCGTAAAACAGTTGGTTTTCAACCGATTTTTATGAAACAAAGACCAATGTACTTCTTTTTTCAAGCTGATTTCAGCAATGTGACTTTCAAATTCCTCAGAATTATATTTTTTACTTTTAGATTTTAGCTTTTAGGCCTACTCAATAAGGTGTTATATTCATTGCATAACAATAGCATAATACATCGACGGGGAGAAGCGTCGTTGTTTCGGCCAGCTGGATAGATAGCCTGTGATTGGTCGAAGACTTTGAGACACTTGATTCACAATTCTACACTAACGGACCCTGGCGGTCTATCAAAGAGGTGTTACAAATTTATTTACTGACTATTTTTCTTGGTGCTAAAATTACAAAGTAATAATTTCGCATCAGAAAAAATAACTCTGAAGTTCCTATCTCTTTATTACAATAAAATTGATACCTCGAATGACAAAATCGACCCACAAATAAGGGAGTTATAAATTATTCATAATATTTTTTAAAGTTTACAATAATTGTCTTCAAAGTCATTTTTCATCTCCAAAGTCGTAATTTTTTACCGATTTTTACCAAACAAAGTGCAATGTCAATGATTTTCACCCGCAAATAAAATAGGATTTAAATCGCAATTTCTGAAACACATTTTCTTTTCTGTCAGCAAATTTGTAAAAATCAAAGCTGAAAACACCCTGCGGCAGTGACAGGGCCTGTCATTTCCTTCACAACGATTGGATTTTACTTACTGAGGCCAGTCTTGGCTACCCCGCCCATGAATATTATGCCGTTGTCAGTTTTTGTCGGGTTGAATCTTAAAGAGTTAAGCCAATGATATGATAAAGTCACGAGAGGTCATTAATGCATTTTTAGCTTGACTGGTTTATTCCTATAAGAGACTACTAAAGGGGTGTTATAATATAATATAAAACCTTTATGATATCAACAATGTTGAGAATAGAAGATTGTATCTAAGTGCATGTAAATTCAAACAATAAAATAATTAGTACTTGCCAATGATACTGTGTATTTTTAGTTTCCTGCATCACAAGATTTTCGCATTGAAATTTCTTTATCTTGTCAAAAAAAATAGATACATTCAATTCTATTTATTGTTTCCAAGTGAAGTTCTGGAGGGTCATACCACATTAAAGTGTTTGTTTTTATTTTTGTTAGCTTACCACACGAAGAAACCGAAATTATATATCAAAGAGTTTGGGCAAAAAAGCTGGAAATATATTTCAGTTCTAATCAAGAACGTAAATGGCATTCAAGATGCGAAGGCCCGGTGGATAAGATAATTGTTTGAAGAGCCTGCTTTCAAAATCCATGTGATTGGCTGTCCTGTTCTGTGCTTTAATAAGAAATTTAAACTTTCAATGTTCATGTTGCAGCCCTGCATTGGTTTTAGCTATCTTCATGTTTTTGTTTCTTATCTTACTTATTGTATAGACAACTTCAATGCAAACACTTCAACAATATACTTGGCAGTGAATGTCATCAATTGCAAATTTAACGGATTTCTTTCTGTACCACAAAAGGGCTTGAATTTCCGAAACCAATTTCATTTTATCTTCTTAACATTGGGAACAAAGGCAAAAAAAATTTTTTTTTTAAATGGATGTAAAGCAACAAAGTGGTGCCTGGCATTTGTTGACAAGTGTGAGGACGAACATTGTCAAAAATGAAATCATTAATCAGAGCAGGTTACAATTGTGAACGAAATTCCTTTTACATCTCTAAGCGTCAAAAAGTGTAACAAACTTGGCCCTTGAATTCGAAATTCACAATGCCACCGCAGTTCAAGATCATTCCAGAAACAACCGTGGTTTGAATTCATTTTTGCGACTATAATCCCCGATGATCAAACAGAATAGTGATATAAAACAAAAACAAGAAAACCTTAAATTATCATATGCTTCCAGCTTCTGCACAAATCCTCATGTATGTGACACTTATGATGTCTAACAAAAGTGATCTTCTAAATACTTGTCATTATTCAAGAATGTGCATTTCATTTCAACCAGCCACTAAAATACTTACCAACTGATCTTGAAGTTCAGCAATTCTTTGATCTTTCAATTTGCCCTAAAGATAGAAAAGAAAAATAAATAATTCAAAATGAAATTTCCTTCAGCTTTAAAATTTATCAACTGGTGTAGTGTTCTTAATATATTTTCAAAATAATGATTTCTATGATTCATATGAATAATTCATTTTAATCACAAATAGTTATATTAAATTTAAATTTCAATTATTCATATTTTATTCTCTGCCACAAAAAATTGTCGACTATCTTTGGAATGTCCAATGCGGTTTATCAGTACTATTATTATTGCTATTGATTTGTAACACGAAACAGTGTGTAATTAAAATTGTATAAAGAATTAGATCTGCCAAAAGGGAAAAAACATACTTTATGAAGCAAAATTACGTTGATTTAATTAGATGACAAATTTTCAATGAGTGAGTAATGATAGTGCAATTTTATGTTCTCTCATTTGGAATATGGAAATAATGTCAGTGGTATTATCACCACTACTTTCTCTTAAATGAATGCTGGTAAAAAAAAATTAAAATCAATAAAATTCCACGATTACCTTTTTTTTTCTAAATATTTAAATCTGCTTGAATTCCAGGATTATTATCTACTTTTTATTTTATGAATGAGAGTAGGTCCCCTTACTGAAAATATTTAAGAAACAAACAATATAAAGATATAACACCATGCTCAAACGTTTACAAAGGATTTTAATGGTGTATTTAATGCTAAATAAATAAACTTACACAACTCCTCATGAATATTTCTTTTCAATCAACTCCATATACTTCCCTCATTAATAACTAATAAACGTTTGAATGAAAGAAAACATATGAAAATCTCAAAGTAGAAACTCTGAATCAAAAATTTGTTAGAATTGTACTCTTTCATTTGTGTGTGTAACTCAATGTGACATCAATGAGACTTACATCTTCTGCTTCCAATGACTGCCCTGGCAATCTGAAAATACAATTTAATAGAATAGAAACATATCAAGATCTGTTTTGGCTTGTTTTACAGTTTCGACAAATTTATGAAAATACTGACTTAACATTGGTCACATACAAAATTAATTTAAATAATTATAAAGAAAATTTAATCTGAATGGCAATAATGAAATCAATGTGAAGACTGGTTGCAAGCAATAAACACAAAAATCTGTATGTATTTTATTAATAATAATAATAATAATGCTGAAAACTTATATAGCGCTATAACTCCGAGACACCAGACTCTAAGCGCTTAAATTACAAATTACTTTGGCTGAAACATAGTCATTCACACACACAAGCATACACACACACACACACACACACATAACACACAACACAAACCAGACAGACCTATCTTGCTTCTCATACCATCTACTAAAGACGATACAGATATGTTTTAAGCGAACATTTAAAATTAGACAGATTCTTTTTTACGAATGCTCTGTGGTAAGGCGTTCCAAACAGAGGGTCCGAAATGAGAAAAGAAAGTCAGACTACGAATGCAAAGACAAAAATTGTAAAAATCAATGATACAAAATCTCAAACCCATCTTTTTCACTTTGAATACACATCTTTGTTTGAAATGATTGGGACCAGGTGTGGTATTGTTCAGTGTTAAAACAGATCCACCAGTGAGCAGGACAATTGTATTTTCACCTGCTTCCCTTTGAAATTCTAAATAAAAAATCTAATCTGAATTGAGAATTTGTAATTTTGACAAAAAATAAACACCGATTTTAAACTTGAGCTTTTATATAGAACAATATCCACTAAGCATGCTCAAAGCGCTTTACAAGGGGTCCCTGACCAGTAGCAACACGTAACATATAGAACGAGGCATGACGCCTGTTAGGTGGTATTACAATTTTTTTCCAACAGGACAACACTGTTAACGGCCAGGTACTCATTTTACACCTGAGTACGATGAGAGAACGTGAGTAAAGAGCCTTTTCCAAGGACTCAACTATGCGCTGAGCGAGGCTCGAACCCAGGACCTTCTGACCCGAAAGCAAGTGGCATACCACAAGACCACAAAGCCGATTTAGGCAGTTCTGCATTTGGTTTGCTCCGTCAATGTTCAGTTTTAAAACCAGTGAGAAGACAAATGTATTTTCATCTTCTTCTCTCTGAAATTATTTTTTAAAATCTAATCTGAATCAAAAAATCTGATTTGAATCAAATATTCTGAATGTTGCCAAAATTTTCATGTCATGAAGAAATCGACAGACATCAATTTTGTCAAGTCAGCATTTGGTTTGCTTTTTACTAATTTTAAATGAAAAAGCAGAGGACAAAAACTTACTTTTCTTTGTCATTTAAGACAGCATAGGACTGCACCATGTTTTGGCTTTGGCTCTTGTCAAGGGATGCTTCATTACTTTCCTCATGAGACCTGAAAACATAATAACCCATTATTGTTTTGTGTCGCAAAGGAAAAAGCAATTTTAGACAACATACAATGACAGTATAAACAATTTATCATAGTTGATTTTATCAAGAACCTATTGCAGTAGAAATATCAACCATACCCTACAATAAAAATTGAATTAAAAAATATTTTAAAAAATTTAATTTATCCACTGAAAAAAAACAACAAATTAAGTACATAATAGTTATCCCCTTAAAATACTAGTAATCATAATTAGCCAAATAACTGTATGATGTCGATGGCCTTTCCTGATGGATCTTTGCACACAGATCTGCGTTTCATTGCGTTTTAGAACACCTGTGTCAAATTCAAGGCAATAATGGTTGATAAGATATATATCTTTTAAATGGACAAGCGTTTAATGAGATGGGGGTGGGGGAATATGCATGACTTACTTTCTACTCAACAGTTTATGAGCAGTTTTAAAAGTGTGATATTGTCAATCCATAAATACATTAATTACATTTCATTACACACGGGTACCTTTTCCACTCCACCACTTCATAGAGGTAGACAGCAATAAACAATAATGAAATCCTAAATTGGGAATGGTAAACCCATGACAGATGTCACAACCTCTCTTAACAGCTGCACCCTCTACCACAACCTCTCATTCACCAAACAAATTAATGGAATCCCCGTAATCTTCTCCTTGACTTAAAGCAGGTTTGGTGGTTTGTTTGCCTAATTTGCATAGTATACAAAATAAATTTTGAATACACAAAGAAAAAACTGTTTAGCTGCTTAAAGATGATTGATTTGAATCATTGAGAAAATGAAAATTATTATTCTTTTGCATGTAATTTTTCTCTGCTTCAAATCAGATTACAAAACTCATATAAATCTACATCTTATCAGGCGGGATGTCAAGTTTCATTATTTTGTGTTGATAAACTTACTTTATTTTTTCCTTCAGTTCATCATTTTCTGTCAACAATACTTTCATCTTTTCATCCATGATTTTGATGGCATCTATGAGAGGAAAGTTCAAATTTTCAGTTATATATATATTATAAAACAAAGAAGGAAATAAAAGTCGTATCACAATCAATCACTTGCAGATAGTAAAAAGAATTATATACATCACGTTATATACAAACTAAAATATCTTATCATAGATGTAATATTTGAAGACTCTCACTAATTCCACTTTACTACTTAAAAAGGATATAGTTATCTTACTGCAACATACAATATCTCTATTGTGCTCCTTTAATACGAAACATAATTATCCATTTCTATTCGTTTCTACCAAATCAGGCTACTTAGTTGTTTAGTTAACATTATATCATTTATGGAATAAAATTACCATTAGCCTTTTCAAGTTGTGTTGAAATGTCTTTGTCTTGATCCCCCTTAGGTGACTTTGCTTTGGCTTCTGTGTCATTATCGTCTGAAGACTTGGCTGATGGCAACTAAATTGAAAAGAAATCCAAGATCTTATCATTGTCAACATATATATTTTCCATTCCATATCATCAATTCTATTAACCCTCTCCTTACCATCCATAGGAAAATCGTCACATTCGTTACGATGCAACCAACAGTTTTCTCATTCTCATATCCTCTGTACATCACAAGTGATAAAGAAAATATTTTGTTCTATGGATAAAAATGAGACATTGGACAATTACATGTATGGAATGTAACTTGTTCCTTTTTTGTTTGATTAGAAAAAAAATATTTTTGTGTTGGGTGGGTGTGAAGTTTCAGGGAAAATTCTTAAAATGACTGGTAAGGAGAGAGTTAAGCTGTTATTTTCACTTCAATTGTATAAAGAAATTTTGAATCTCAGAGACATTTCAGCTCATTCTTTCTGAAAATCTTAATTTAGTGATGCAAATTATCATCTCGATAAATTAGATGACTTATGATGTGATGTTTTTTATTTCTATGCTTTTCATACACATTCCAGCACAAAATGAAGGAATGAACAAGTAAGACATACATTAAAAATCGACTGATTAAAAAAAAATTATTTGTAAGATTTTTGTAAGATCATCACTTTTGCATGTCCACAATGATATTGTCGGCCTAAATGACAAAAGTGATAATGCAGTACTACTGCTGCTGGACTTAAGTGCCGCATTCAACACTGTAGATCATGCAATACTACTAGAATGAATGCAGAGGCTCTTTATAAACAGAGACAAAGGTCTAGTAGGGTTTTCATGCTATCTATGAGACAGGTCACAGCGCGTTCTCATTACAACTCCCTTTCACCACCAATAAAGCTGCAAATTGGCATTCCACAGGGTTCAATGTTTGGCCCTTATAATTGTATGATGTACACAAAGCCTTTAAGCAACATCATCATGACCATCTGTCTCATTCATCATCTCTACACCAATGATATCCAGTTATACTCTCCCATCTCATCCAAAAATATTGAAGAAACAAAGAGAGACTCGCAGCATGTCTAGATAAAGTTAAAACATAGGTGACAAACAACAAGCTTAAATTCAACAAGGACAAAACCAAGCTGATTGTATTCAAAAGGACAGGAAAGGATAAACTCATTGACCAACTATCCTTCGGCAAATCTGTTATTAAAAATTCCAATGTCATTCGAAACCTTGGTTTCTTTTTTGACACTCACCTAGACATGCACACACACATAACAAAGTGCTGTCAGGTGATTCATAGCGCTCTCCAAATGATATGCAGAATACGAAATCTAATTGGCGACGAAACCTGTAAAACACTTATCCATGTCTTTGTTACCAGCTGCTTGGATTATTGTAAATCTCTGCTGAACGGCCTACCAAAAACATTGGTGAACAGACTACAGTTGATGCAAAACAAAGCTGCTCGCATAGTTACAAAGACAAACCCCTGGAACCATATAACACCAGTCCTTAAGTCACTACACTGGCTTCCAATACATTTAAGAATAATAAATAAAATCGAAATGTTTCCCTTACAATTGCCTTCAACATACATAACCTGAATACCTTTAATACCTTGTGAGGGAATATAAATCATCTTGATCTCTGCAATCTGCCAGCTCTTTGCTAATGGAGAAAAACATCCCAAGAACAAAGTTTGATGAGCATGGTTTTGCATTTTCGCCTCCAATCGTATGGAAGTCTTTACCACCAAATACCTGACAATGTCAGTCTTCAAACAGCACATAAAAACCAATTTCTAATCAATCTGCTTACCACGATTCTATGTGAAATTTGAACAAGATAATATGTGTGTGACTGTTGTGGTGATTATGTAGTCGAATGAGTGAACTTGTGTGATACCAAAAACAGCATTATTTGTGGATACCGGCGCTATATCAAATAATGATAATAATCTTCATATTAATAATAAATACTAGCATAATAGATAAGCTGCGTGTGTATGTGTGAGATCAAAATCGATGACAAAATAGATAAGGTTTTCAATTACACCATACATCATATACACATACCTCTTCCATACCATCGCTGGCACTACTGGTCAAAGAGATGACCTCAGCAAGAAGCTCACTCTCTGTTTGCGTATGGGAATGAATTGTCTCACTCTCCTTATATTTCTTCAGCTCTGATTGAATTATTTCTCGCTCTAAGTCAAATGACTTTTTCAGCTCTGTCAATTTGAAAGCATGGCTGGGGAAAGAAGAAACAATATTTCCAGACTAGTCAGTTAAATTGATAATGGAAAGACAACATTTTGCTAAAATTCAAATTAAGGGCATTTCCACATTAAAAAGAGACTCGACATTGATGTTAAAAGATAGAGTTAACAGCTAGAAACTAGTTGATGTCTTTGAAAACCTCACAAAAAGATACCTGAATTTCTTAGGAGGAAAATAGAAATAACAACTCTTAGGTGCATTAGTTTCCTAAGTGCTACAAATCGTGGTATAACTCCAAAAGTAATTATTTAAATATCAACTAATTTTTACTCTATTAAAAAAACACATAGAGGGTTTTTTTCCCCGCCAAAGGATAATGAAACACATCAATACAGAGAACTGGTCACGAACTTGTTTTAAACCAAAAAATGAATCTGGATATCTAATTTTAAAATAACAAAAGTTGAAAAAAACAAAAACAAAATAGAACTCGGGTGCTTATTTTGATTAAATCAATAATCAATATAACCAATGTTATTTCCTTTTTTTTTTTCTCTAAGAAAAAATTGACGAACTGAATCAAACTCTGGTGTCATTTACTGATAAATAAACGAAGAGATTGACAAAGTTTAATTTATTTAAGTTTTTTAACAGTTTTGTTTGTCCAATCATTTTTTGCCCCCTTGAACTGGCCCAATTGTATTGCATATTACTTGAGATGATAATTTCACGAAAATGATTCAAGAGGATTTAAAGCAAGTTACCTCCACTTTCTTTGTCTTGCTTGGTAAATTTATTCATTAATGTAAAAAAAAATAAAAAAATAAACAATGTCTGTCATCAAACTTTGTTATCTTCATCAATTTAATCATTTGAATGATTTGTATATATTTTTAAAAACTTGAACTTTTATATAGCACAACATCCACTTAACGTGCTCAAAGTGCTTGAAATTAGTGATTTCACTTTATGGCTAATATGTTCATTATTTCATCTAAAAGGACTATGGGTAAATTAATAATTTAATTATTGACATTATAAACAGGGGTGAGAATGACTGATCACAAAAAGGAGGAAATATTTCAGAGCGTAGATCATGACCCATCCATGCCACTATAATCTATAAATTTGAATTTTATTACAATTTACTGAGATGCAATCCAAAATGCGTCTAGCAGAAATTTCTGACACCACTCGGAGGAATTTCAAAAGTTGAAAGTGTAATAACAAAATATTGTGGTTGTAGTAGTGGTGGTGGTAGGGATGATGATGTGGTGGTGACTGTATTAGTAAGGAGGTAGGGATGATGATGTGGTGGTGGTTGTAGTAACTGTGGTGGGATGATGATGTGGTGGTAGTTGTAGTAGTAGTGGTAGGGATGATGATGTTGTGGTTGTAGTAGCACTGGTGGTAGGGATGATGATGTGGTGGTAGTTGCAATTGTAGTAGTGGTAAGGATGTAGATGTAGTGTTTGTGGTGAGTCTTCTTTATTCATTTTTTTTTTAATTTGAAAAAGGCGGAATTGTGATAGTGGTGGGCAGAGGTAAACCACCATTTAGGCGTAAATGGCAGAAAATTTTTCAGCCCTTTATAAATTAGATAAAATCTCCAGACTTTAATTTTTGGAGACAGAGTTATAAATATTATTTTTTAAAAGTATTTCCTTACTTCAGTTGCTGTTCTTCAATGGTTTTTATATATTTCTCATTTTGTTCTTCATGTGTTTGTTTCAGGTCTTGTATACGTTCATCACATTCTGCCAACAACTTCTTTCTCAATGCTTCGAGACAGCTTTCCTTCTCTTGGTAAGCTGTGGCAGCTGTAGCTGCTGATTCAATCTGGGAAGGAAATAGAAACAAAAGACATTTCAAGATCCTATTACTTACAGACAAGATGTGCATAACACTTCTCTGTCATCTGTCAGTGATGTATTCCTGTTTTGTTTGTTTTTGTTATTCTCTAAAGAAGGGTTTGAGCCTTAAACAGTCCGTGTTTGGTATTTTGTTCTTTTTTGAAGCTGTTAAGTTTAAGAGTTTGTTCTTTATTGCCTTCAGTAGGGGTGTTGAATGAATTTTTGGCAAAAATATTTTTAACTTTTTGAAGAATTTGGAGTTTTCCATTTGACACATTTACTGTAGAGAGGATGTACCAAATATTTCTCTGTTGTCTATCTGGTTTTCTAGTAATGTATTTATGTTTTCATTGTTTTTTGTTGTTGGCCGAAGAAGGGTTTTGAGCCCAAAACGTTCAGTGTGCGGTACTTTGTTCTTTTTTAAAGCTGTTATATTCATTTTTATTAGCAGCTTAGTATCACTTTTATTTTCATTTATCAACTTTTTGACACCCTGAATGCATTTTTAAATTTCTCTATATTTACACAAAGGAGTGAAATGTAAATCTGAGAACCATCAGTATAGAATTATATTTGATACAAAATTCTAAAATGACAAAACGACTTCTCTGAAACAAACTAAACACAAGAATTCAAACAACAACATGTCAGAAATAATGACTTAAGTCTTTTAAAACACCAATCACTTTTAATCTTTTCTGTATTCTAAAACTATCTTGATTACATACCTCCAATTTCTGCACTTGGCTATTGGATTCATCAAGCTTATCCTTCCATTCTTCAATACATTGTAGTTTTATCATCTCATGTTTAGCTGTAAGTTCAGCTATGGCAGAAAGATGACCTTTTTTAATTCCAGATTTCTCTTCCTCAAATGTTTCTTTCAATGCATCAAAATCTCCCAAAAGATTATTCTTGGCATCTTTTTCTTCATTATATCTTTTTTCCCACTCTGCTACGATTTCTTGCATCTCAGATTTGCATTTTTCCAGTTCCAATTCCATTTCCAAAGCATGTTTAGTCTCTGTGTCTTGCAAAGCACAATCAAAATCTCTCTTTTGTTCTGAATATTTTAAAGCAAATGATTCCTCTTGCATGAAAATCCTCTCCTTTAGAGAAGCAATCTCTGATTTCAAATCACTTTTTTCACTTGTGCTTTCTTCTTTAATCCTGTTCAAGTCCTCTTGCAGTATGCAAATTTTAGTTTCTAACGATTCCTTTTCCTGGTCCAAAGCAGACATGGATTTGGTGAAAGATGTCATTTCTTTTTGTACATTGTTTATTGCTGAAGATTTGAATGATTCGAGATCTGAGATATGATCTTTGACTGACATTCTTAGGGTCTCAAAATCTTTTTTCAAGAAAGGCACGACTTGTCCAATTTTATCTATACTCTCTCTCAATTTAATCTTCAGTGTCTTGATATCTTGCTTACTGCAATCTAAATCTCTTTGCAAACTTTCTCTCTGAAGACAAGATTCATTAAGACTATCGTTTAGCTTTGCAATTTCAAGTCCTTTACTCTCTAAATCTAATTTGACTTTCACCAGAGATTCCTCTCTATCTTTGATATCTTCTTGTAGTTTTGATATCATGCAACGATTTTTTTCATGCAATGTTTGTTCTTGCTCCTGGACGATTTGCAAATTTTTCTCTGCATTAGTCAGGGATAATTGAGAGTGATTAAGATCTGAGGTCAATTTCTCTAATTTCTGTTCAAGGTCTTTGACCCTATTATCGACAGTGTTATCTGTCTGACAACAAGCAGACTCCACAATTTTAATATCCAAACCTTCACTTGTAATCCTTTTTTCATCATTCTCTTCAGCTTCTTCAAGGGGCCCGATCAAAGAAAAAAATTCCATTTGTTCAGAATTTTCACCTTTGAGACTTCGCAATTCATTTTGTAAACTCATTATCTCTTCATCTCTCTGCTTCACAAGATCATTGAGTTCTTCAATCGCATTTGACTTTTCTTTGATCTGATTTACCAAATCCTCCTTACTATCAGATTTTACCTGGCCATTACAAGCCTTATCCTCTGTCGAGGCTTCCACCATTGGGGAAGGCATGGAATCTTCAAAATAAAAGTCTGCTGTTGCAAACTCACTAGAAGTATGTGCAGAATTAGAATCTGTCGTATTAACTGGCTTCCCACCAATCATATTATGCTTGGAAGTGCTCTCACTCTCAGACTCATCATTGGTTCCCACACATTTGTTATCTTGAGGTGAAATTGTACTACTCGTTTGTGTTTCTTTACTGCCTTTTGTTCTGGCATCTTCATGACATGATTTATCTGCAATTTTTCTTGTGTCTTTTCTGGCAGTTTCTGAGTATCTGGAAGACATTGCCTCTGGGACAGTGAAAGGAGTGGCAGGACCCTCTGTTGCTGTAACGATGCAAGGTGCTTGACTATGAGTAATCTGGAAGAATTACAAAAAATTATATGAAAGTAAATATCACATTTCAAAAATGTCCTACAACTTAAAAAGATTTCAGGCTAAATAATGTATATCGCTTTTACAAAAATAGGTTGATCAGATTTGTCCATAATTTTTGTTTAATCTTTAATTACTTTATAATTTTTTGGCATTCTATAAAAACGTCATAGAAAATAGTGGACCTTGGAATAATGGTTAAATAAAGAATGACATCTCCTCATATTGACCTGGAACGAACTCGTCTTTATCTGCATGTTTTGTGTGTAACCTGAGTAGGGCCAAAGGCCGAAAGGTTGTTTGCTTTGTATGTTCCCTTGTATATGAGTCACATTCACTCTCTATTTTTCAGTCCATTTTATTGGCTCATTTAGGCACCTCTAGCTTTTAGCTATCATAATACTTTATTCCTTTAAATCAACAGAAAAGAAGGCTGTATAACATTTTATAAACGATAATTTAGGCTCAAATTTCATTTTACAAAATATACATTACCTTGGTGTCAAACTGAGGCAATGTGTGTCCTACATTCAATGAGCTCCTCTCTCTTGGATACACACATAGTAAATCACTTGGAAACTCATCAGAAGAATCAGCCACACTAAATTGGGAGAAAAAAATAATCCAAAAAACAATAAATAAAAGGATATAACGCCTGTTTTGAGACTATCAAACTCAAAATCAGGTAACCAGCACAAAATAATCTGTAATAAATTGTAAAATTTCAGCAATACTAAACAAAAAATGCTCCATACAACCTTTTATACCCAAAATAAACATTCTTGTTGACAGCTACCATTACAAGTTAGTGATCTACGTAGTTATCATTGGTGTGGACATGAGAGGTAGCCTTTATAACTTTAAGAGAAATGTTCTTTCTCTCTCTCAACACTGCTGTAACTTATGACATTTTTTCCACCCTATCACACTCCGACCAAATTGCAGTGAATTCAAATCCATAATATTTCTTTCATTTCCATAAGTCCCTAATCATCATCACCAAATTTCCATAACAATTATGGACAATCCGTAAAAGTAGGCAGGTATGCTAACAAAGCCTTTTGACTAGGAACCATAAAGCTCCTAGCACAGAAGTTTGAGGATTTGTGGATCTGATTTATATTTTACATTGCATTAATGCTCGATGAGTTCAAGAAGAAGAAATTTGTCAGTTTGGACAAGGCAGTAGAGGAGGTAAGTGTCCAAGTCTAATTTGAGTTTTAAAAATTTTGGATTGAGGTCTACAGAGAGGGGGGGGGGGGGGAGAGAGAGAGAGAGAGCAGAGTGCACTTATTAGAGTCAATGCGTTTAATAGGGATAATACAGCAAACCATTTTATTTTTACATTATTTTAGAACAAACATGATTGTAAGCAATATGATAACTAAACAGACACATCAGTCCTATTATGACTCAAATTTTCACACAATCCCCGAAACTCATTCCAATTGATGGAAAAAAATCACTTCAAGATAAAGGTATAATACGATGCTGCTTTTTTTTTTTTTTTTTTTGCAGACACCTTGTGAAAAATCAGAATTTATAGAAAAAGTGTATCGAAGTATTATAAAATATGTCCACCCATTGAATATAAAATATTGCTCTGAAATACTTTGGAAAACATGTAGTGTAGTTCCAGTTTAGAAACTGATTCAGTGGTGATTATAACAAAACTATTTTCTAAAATTCTGTGGGGAAAAAATCTACATCTGAAGAGAAACAAAATATGAATTTAGATTTTTTTAAAATGTCTAATCCAATTATACCTCAATAAGTCGAGGGTATGTGGTAAAGATTCAGTGAATAAAATAAAAATTTCACTTACCCGTAATAATAATTACTCACTGCAATTCGGAAAAAAAAATAATAGACATTTCTAGTTGGCAATTTTTTCATCAAACTCTAGCACATCTCCAATTTACTCACTTTCCATGATAAAAATTCAATGAGAAATAATTGGAGAGAATTTGTAAAAGTCTGGTTGGTTTTACTTCTAATTTTTACACTCCTATCTTTAAAAACTTTATAGCATCGAATTGCAGTGCAAATGTTAAAATTTCTCAATAGAGTTAAATTATATGAAATTCGGACCATGTAAAAAAGGTAAGAAATGTTATAAATTTTATTTACTGGACCTTACCGCATTTGAGGTAGGAGCTATAGATAAAAACACAAAAGAATTTCCTGAGTAATTTTCACCCACCTGAGAGATTCTCCTAATTCTGGCACAGATGATTTTAACCACAATATTTCATCAGATGTGATTTCTGGCAGTTTTGCATCAAGTAATCTAGGCACTTTAGTCTGTTGGAAAGAAGTCAAAAGAATTAAAGTGGAGCATTTCAATATTTATCAATATTGATCTGTCTTCATGAAATGAAATCCTACACAATACGTGAATTTGCTCTTTACATACTCAACTCTATTCTATGCTAAATACAATGTAGAATCAATTCTCCAGCAGCACTTACTTGCTATTCCATCATCTTTAATAATTCTTAATGTCACAAATATAGTATACACTGCGTCATGTTTTTTATTCTCAGTGATAACAGGTTGTATGGACTCAGGCAGTCAGTCATATCCATTGTCATGGTCTGTGTTCACGGGAGCATGGCTATTGTGATATACCCGTCTTTTAAGTATGGATGATAGGGGATTATCACACATTTTATTTGGGTTTTTTTAAACAGTATTTTCCTTAAAATTGAGATTTTAGTTTTTGTTACCAGCTACAACTTTGACACATCTCTTTTATATTGTAGAAAGTCTGACGTTTCTATGTATTTCATTTGTGAGATATGGTTCAGTTTTGTATTGGTTATTTCTATACAAAAGTGTAAGTTTATTATGCAACTATGCTTTTCTAAAAAAATTCTTTTTTTAAAAAACGGCCCAATTACTTATACTATAATTTACATATTTAAAACAAGGAAGTGTTATACTTTTCATTTTTGAATGAATTATATCTTTAACATTTTTGTGTGATGTGTAGCTCTTAGATAAAAAGTGTGAGGCTATTGATAATTGTGTTTTCTTTATTCTTACAGTGTGATGGATCATACATTTGAATCCCATAAAACATTATTAAACAATTTGTGCCACCTCTGTGGCAAGATAAATATTTCTAAGAAACAATCAAAACGTTACCATAAGCCATACCAATGTACATTTTTTTCTGGGCATATTTTGCTGATATATGGGCTGGACATTAACACTGACAAAGAGGACAAGCATTCGCAATTTATTTGTCTGAAATATTCAGCTACAATTAGATCAATTAAACACAGAAAGAGCCCCGAACCTCTCCGAACCTCTCAAATCAGCAAAAGAAACATTTTTAAAGGCATAGGAAATTTGGTGTCACTATGATAAATCAGTGAAATCAAAAGAGTGTTCAAGTTGAGCAAACAAACTCAGTTTAAGTGGTGGATGTATAAAACAAACCTTTTCAATTATATTAAGTGAAATTTTTTTTAATACCCTAAAGTACACCACTTCCTAAGATGTTTTGTAATTAAACTACTGGAGCCTTTGACACAATATTTTACATGTGAAATTGTCAGACTTTTTTGTATACATCTGCAAAAAAAAAGTAATTCTGTAATTTACTCATCAATTGTATAATATTTAATTACAAATAAGTCAAAATGAATAATATGAGAAACCCAGACGAAAAACCTTCATGCTTCACTCTTACTACCACTGCCGTCCGGAATCACTGGACTGTGAACTAAAGTATTGCTGTTTTGATGCTGTGTATAACAAACGTTAATTAATAAAATCAATTTTACCATAATGTTTTGCGGCTTATCTTCAAATCCTTTGAACATGGTATGCAAGAGGAAATGTTCTCCTGAAAAAAATAACAAATAGAAAACCTTCACTTTAACAATTTAATTGTTTGAACAAGTTAGTATCAAAGAGAACCAAATAAAAAATTTCCTTTATTACTTACTGTTGTCAAGACATCTCAATTGCTATATCAACATGCTATATCAACAAGAATAGCAATGTTGTCAGAGACAGGAATTTAGGGGTTAATAATCTTGCCCAGAGAAAAAATTTTTTATAAAATTTCTGAATCTGGGATTTTAGCCACTATAGAAGATAAAAGTAAAATTGGTGAAATCTTGCTTATGAAGTTAAACTATCAATATTGTGAACAGTGGGCTATGTTAGTGTGTGGTGTAATGGATAGTGCGCCTAGATCTAGTACAGACTTGCCAACCAAGCACCACCATATGACTTCATTTTGCATAGTTGGCTAAGAATAGGGCAATCTTTCATATTTTCAACAATAATTTTAAAAAGTTCAGTATCTCGTTTCAAGAACTATAATGCTGGTTTTTGTTTTGTTTTTAAGGGTTTTACGGCGCTTGCAACACATTAAGGTCATATCAGCGCCAGTAAAAAGGAAGAAAACGGGATAGTAAAAAGTTCTAGAATTACAATTAAAGTACAAAAGAAAAGGTAAGACAAAGGGGAACTCGTTCAAATAGGTAACAGATGTAGATTCCAAGAGCACACCGTCAAAGTACTTAGTTTGAGATCACCTAAAAGTCTCATCCAGACACAAGCACAGGTCCCAACTAAGAGGAATACACTCAAATGTTTACCAATCATATAATATAATATGTAAACTAAATATAATACAATGCATAACAGAGAGATGCTTTACAAGGAAAAAAATATTATCTCCCAAAACTATAACTATACATTCGACTGTTTCCCTCCCAGCCAAGGATCAGAATAAAACTAAGTAATCTCATTCCAAGACAATGACAGGAAACAATTGGAAAACGGGTATGGGGGGATAGAAGACACAGCATGTACTTCCCTGCCCACTATGGGAGGTCAGGATCCCCACCCAGAACTATAATGCAATAACTAATTTATAATAAATGCCATGGTTTAAGAGATAAATTGTGAGAAATTGTGCAGGTTGACATTACTACCATTTAACAATACATGATCTGTCCTGCTTTTCAAAATGCATCATTTCTCATCTCTTGGATGAGTTAAAATGAATTTTTTTAAAAATAAAATAAAAAATAAACATTTCAATAGATGAGGCCCTTTGAGCTTTTGTTTCTTTTCTTTTTTCATATAAATAAATGTAAGTTAACTTAAATTTGTATATTTTGGACAAAATTGCTTATTAACCCTCTCGTGTTCAGATTCTTTTTGGGGGAGTAGATAATGAGTTCCCTATATGGCCATGTCAATCATGTAGACATCCTTTGATGATATAAGCCTTCTCTTTGATATCTGCAGTCGCCTTTTCGTTTTCTACGGTCTATCAAAGAGGGTAACAAATTCATTTACCGACTATTTTTCTTGGTGCTAAAATTACAAAGTAATAATTTCGCATCAGAAAAAATAACTCTGAAGTTCCTATCTCTTTATTACAATAAAATTGATACCTTGAATGACAAAATCGACCCACAAATAAGGGAGTTATAAATTATTCATAATATTTTTTAAAGTTTACAACAATTGTCTTCAAAGTCATTTTTCATCACCAAAGTCGTAATTTTTTACCGATTTTTACCAAACAAAGTGCAATGTCAATGATTTTCACCCGCATATAAAATAGGATCCAAATCGCAATTTCTGGAACATATTTTCTTTTCTGTCAACAAATTTATAAAAATCAAAGCTGAAAACACCCTGCGGCAGTGACAGGGCCTGTCATTTCCTTCACAACGATTGGATTTTACTTACTGAGGCCAGTCTTGACTACCCCGCCCATGAATATTATGCCGTTGTCGGTTTTTTGTCGGGTTGAATCTTAAAGAATTAACATTCAAACTGTATTTGATCAGCAGACTAAGGTCTTCACATTGAGTAACTTGGTAGTCTGCCCTTGGGAAAGACAAATTTTTTTTCTGTCCCTACTAAGTGTTCTACCATGGAGAAACTGGTTTACAAGTGCTTAAGAATCTGCCTGTGTAATCAATACACTGAGTGTATGTTACCTGACAGGATAAATAAAATAGGAATAGTTGCTTGAAGTGCATGGCAATAAACTATGGATCAGCACTGTATAAATACTATATTTTACATATAATTTGTGGTCTGAAGTGACAAAGTTTGAAGATGTTTTACAGAGCTCTTTATAAGAATATCAACAAAACTTGATTACCATGTCTTTTTGAGAATGCTTTCCTTCTATGTGTCTCTGCTTCATACAATCGGTTTGCATCGTCCTCCAAGACATCAGCCCACTGAAGACGAAAAATGTTAATAATACAGATAAAATAAGATATTAAACAAAACAATTTCGAACAAAAAAAAAAAAACAGTATCAAACTTTTATTTAGCAGTGAATGTTTATAACAACAAATTTATGAGTGAAAAACACTTTCCCCAAAACATTTTTCTTCTACCTTGAGCAAAGAAATGTATGCTTAACCCATCTTGTAATCTGGGCTCAAATGAAAAATTAAAATGTAGCAAGACAGTCAATCAGAACGGTTCTGATTAAAGAAAAAATAATTTTATGGAAATTGAAATGTGCACCTACATGTCACTTACCTGTGCAAACTTATTGGAGAACTTCTTTCTCCTTGACGTTTCCACCACCAAGTCCGCATAAACTTGAGGCGAGACCTTGATCTGGTTTAAGAGGTCAAGATTGCACTCCAGCACCTTTAAGGTCTTGATGTGAAAAATGAGCTCACTGTCCAGTTTGGCAATATTGGTCTCAACATGCATTACCCATCTGAGAAAAGAATCAAATCACTGTAAACAAATATAAAACGAGCCTCTCCTGTTGGGTTTGACCTCTGACTTATGAAAATACTATAATAATAGGGAGATAATTATTTGTTTTTAGGGGCTTATAGCATTCTCTAAGCCTTAGATCATTTCAGTGCCACGAAAAAAAAAAAAATGATGATAATAGAATAGTCAAAAGATTTAATCAAACTAACAAGAACCTAAGAAAAAAAAAGTAAGACAAAGAGCACACAAATCTATATCTACAGTGTAATACGCATTTCTTGTCTTCTTATTCTTCATTTTCACATTCATTTTCTTTGTACAGTTTTATGTATTCCTCTATAAAATGTTTGTTTCATCAGGGACAAAAAAATATGTATTGTACTGTACATGAGCACATGGTAGCATACCCCAACCGCTGGTGGATATTCCTGGACATTTCTTGCTTGGAGTTCCTGAAATTATTCTGCAAAGCAACAATTCGTTGCTGGCTCTCTAACATCTGAATGAGTTCTTTCTTGTGGGTCTCACATATCTCCGGAAGGACAGTGGATGAATCAGGATAACCCAATTGGGACTGATTGTGCATAATGCTCTGTACAAATTGAAAAAAATATGGATTTTAAAGCAAATGAATTAAATAAGTTTAAACGAAAATTATTTACTTCAACTTATTTTCTTCTTAAATTCTTCTAAACTTAAGAGCTGAAACAGCATGTATTAAAAATAATAAATAATACTACTACTACTAATAATAATAATACTAATAATAATAATACTAATAATAATAATAATAATAATAATAATAATAATAATAATAATAATAATAATAATAATAATAATAACAATAATATAGTATAATAACAAATTAATTTTGGAAACTAAGATTAGCTCTGATTTGGTGACATTCAAAAAACGCCTGAAAACTGGGTTAGGGTTATTTCATCAGACATATGTTATGTAGGCCTAAATTATTGTTTAATGCTTTTATATCAACACTATTTGTTGATGAATTGGATTGTAATTATGATACTTTGCAACTGTTCAGCGCCAACGAGCACTTTATGGATAGTAGGCACAAATAAATAAAGCATTTATATATATAATAATAATAATAATAATAAAGACAATGAAAAATGTTTTTAAAATGGAAATTTGCCTTTCAAAGAGAGGTTCAGTAAAAGATTCCAGACTCAACAGAATCCTGTCTCAAAATATTTCAATAGGGGTTGGGTGATAAACGCTTGACCATATTTATTTAATTTACCTTTCGTTTAATCAACTTTTTCTTTAAATGCATTGCTGGGTACAAAAGTCTTTTTTGATCCTTTCATAGAGAATTGTTTATGATCGACTGATGTTTAATGCAGACATGGACATGAATTTATCATTTAAATTTGATCATGTTGAACATTTTATTATGGTAAACACTTTATTCTGACTTAAGGGGGTGAGCGACACTAAAGGGTCATTTTTTTTTAATTTGATGAAATAGCCTAAACTTCTATGCACAGTCATAATGTATATGTTTGGGAAGGATGATTGCATATAATTGTTTTCATAAAAATGTGCCCGTTGCTATGGAAACGACGCCATATTGGAAAATAAACAACAAATCTTTAAAAATCAAAGGCTTTTTTGTTTATCAACCTATTGCCATAATACTTTGGCCAGAGGTAGAAAAAAGGAAAATAAAGAGGCTCTAGAAGCCCTATTTTTAATTTTTTAATTAGAAACTTTAAAAATTAAGTTCAAAGTTATTACTCAATTATTCCCCTTGAATAAAGTTACATAATTTCAAACTACTCATAAATCCGGCTCCTAGAGTACCCACGTATTTGTATAACACTCATTTGTAGAAAGTTTGAAGAAGATTGGTCGAAAACTGAGGGAGGAGACGAAAATTGCAGTTTTGAGAAAAACGCATTTAAAAGTCAAAGTAAACGAGTTAAGGGAAAAACACTCCGCTCGTTCTCTGATTGAATTGTGACCACATGACATAATCAATAACAAAGTGATTGGTTGTTGAAGATAGAGGAGAGTTTTTACTTTTCATTGATATGTTTTTGCCTTTAGTTAGTTATAAAGACTATTTGATGCTCTTTCATGAAATCAGGCCACTGAAACTAATAATGGGCAGAATTTAACCATATTATGGGTCATAAAATACATTATTTTGAGTCAAAGAAGTTCTCATGCAATTTTTTATGCAGACAAATGGTCACATGACAACATCTAATTTTCAGGGGTGAGAATGACTGGTCACAAAAAAGGAGGACATTTTTCAGCACGTAGATCAAGACCCATACAAAATGTGGTGGTGGCCGTAGTAGTAGTAGTAGTAGTAGTGGTGGTGGTAGGGATGTTGATATGGTGGTGGTTGTTGTAACAGTAGTGGTGGTAGGGATGAGAGGTGTGGTTGTAGTAGTAGTTGTGGTAGGGATGATGATGTGGTGGTAGTTGAAGTAGTAGTAATGGTAGGGATGCTAATCTGGTGATCATTGTAACGGTGGTGCTAGGGATAATGATGTGGTGGTGGTTGTAGAAGTAGTGGTGGTAGGGATAATGATGTGGTGGTGGTTGTAGCAGTAGTGGTGGTAGGGATAATGATGTGGTGGTGGTTGTAGAAGTAGTGGTGCTAGGGATGATGATGTGGTGATAGTTATAGAAATGGTTGTGGTTGTAGTATTGGTGGTTGTAGGGATGATGATGATGTTGATGTGGTGGTGTTTGTAGCAGTAGTGGTGGTAGGGATAATGATGTGGTGGTGGTTGTAGAAGTAGTGGTGGTAGGGATGATGATGTGGTGATAGTTATAGAAATGGTTGTGGTTGTAGGGATGATGATGATGATGATGATGTGGTGGTGGTTGTAGCAGTAGTGGTGGTAGGGATAATGATGTGGTGATAGTTATAGAAAGGGTTGTGGTTGTAGTATTGGTGGTTGTACGGATGATGATGATGGTGTGGTGGTGGTTGTTGCAGTAGTAGTGGTAGGGATAATGATGTGGTGGTGGTTGGAATAGTAGTGGTGGTAGGGAGGTTGATATAGTGGTTGTGGCGAGTGGTTTTTATTCATTTTAAAAAATGAAAAGGAGGAATTGTGATGGGGATAGGCTGAGATAAACCACCATTAAGGCGGAAATCTGCCTTTAGGCGGAAGATTCTCAGCCCTGAATTTTAGCAAACTGGGTCAAAATTCTGCAGGAGGAATTGTGATGGGGATAGGCTGAGATAAACCACCATTAAGGCGGAAATCTGCCTTTAGGCGGAAGATTCTCAGCCCTGAATTTTAGCAAACTGGGTCAAAATTCTGCATTTTTAATGTCGCTTCCCCCCCCCCCCCCCCCCCCCCCTTAATCAATAGTCTGACTTATGCAAGCTGAAGGAAAGGCAGTGAATTATCACTTCTTCACAAATATAAAATCAATGTCTTCTCACCTGCACCATTTCGTTTTGTGATGAGGCAATTCTCTTAGCTTCATTTAGACGTTTTTCAAGTTCCGAGAGACGTTTTTCAATTCCTACCAACTCTTTCATCTGAGTAGGATCTATCCTCACAAGAGACAGTAAATCCTGTATCTGCTTATTGTAGGAGTCAAACATACTCTCATCAAACTGGAAGAGAAAATACAATTACCTGATGTACTCAAAATGTATTTCATCAATAAAAATAGGAAAGCAAATGTAAGCATTTCAGATACATGTAAAAATAAATAGAAACAAAAAGTTGATCTTATCTTTAAATTCTCTATCTCTGTACTCATGTTTTTAATATAACATATTTCTGTACTCATAATTTTAATAAAACATTGCTGAGAACCCAAACAAATGAGACACTAGGTCTCCCGCTAAATTTCATGTTTCAAAAGTGAATATATATTTTATTTTTTTTTTAAACTGGGGAGGTGGGGGAGGGGAGGTAAATTATTGTCAATAGATGAAGATAGGCTGAAACATACTAAATGTCGTCCTCACCATTTGTAATTCGTCTTCACACTTCTGGTGCAAACAGTCTATGCCTTGACTTTGTGCCTATGAATTTTGATTGAGCAAAGAAAAAACCCCCAAAAAACCCCATTAAAATCAAAATCAATCTTGAAAAAGATCAATACAAGGAATATAATGTAGTGCAATGAAATACATACTTTTCTAATTATACAAGTAAAATAAATCATTTAAACCTGCAGTAGCATTAAAAAATATAATGTAAAGGTTTAATATTGCTTCTATTCCATAAGAAGTCTCAAAGATCCTTAATTTCAAGCTTAACAATCGCTTAATTTATGGAGACTTATCAAGAAAGTAGAAGGAAGGAAAAAGCTAAGCTGTAATTCTTATGATAATCATCTGTCTGGCTACATCTCGGTGAAGACTATATTTATTAACATCAAACTCTTCCACTTTTCTCATCTTTTATTCCCGTTTTATTACAAACTCTTTTAGAGACATTACCATAACATTATATTTTGAATCTCAAAGAGTCCTTAAATATGAGAAATCATACTGGTGGGCAAATCTGATATGATTAGGGTCTAATCGCATTACAATTCATTATAGCATAACAACAGTAGTCACATAATAAAGCTTTATATTAAAACAAGGAGAATATATGCTTGTCAATTGGATTCAATAGTCTAATGTCACGTCACCCAGCAACGGCGGCCATTGTGGTTCTAAACAAAGAAAATCTGTACTTTTTATTCTTCATGCTGGCTAGTACTTTTCTTGTGATCAGAATGTGTAAAAGTCAAAACATGATCAGATTTATAATGTTTTTTATCCTCTGGATACGCTTTTTGCTCGTCGGAGAAATATTTCATAAGGGCGTCCGCCATTGTTCCGATAGTTTAGAGCCAGTTACTAAGTTACCATGCGTCATTACGAGGGAAGTGACGTTATGACTGTTGAAGCGTATTGGTCTTATAATATAAAGTTGTTTTCATCTATAATAAAAACTCTTTTATATGATTCTGATTTACATTTGACGGCGGATATTAATATCAATATTGCTTTTCATTCAAGGTTTCAAATGATTCAAACACATAGTCTTATGACGGAAGTTGCATCACACATGTAGATTTAAAATCAAACATTTTGTTCACACTCACTTGACAGCAAATCCACTCCAGTAGAGTTGTTGGGGTTGAATGAAAGGAGCCTCCTAAACTCCTTTCAGTGCTTTTTTGCTTTGAGTCTATTACATCCTCTCTGGAATCCTTCAAAGAGTCCAGCAACGGAATTTGGCTCATCAGACTGAGAACTTCACTAAACCTGAGGTCAGAGTCACAAAGAGAAAATACGTTAAATATGACAATCCAATAATGAAAAGAAAATTTGACCTAAAGATCCATAAAGCCTACAGAGTCAAGGTTCATATCACATTTTATGTAGTTTGAATGGACAGTTGCAATTGCTTGCAAAATTTTTAATAAGATGCAAAGGTATTTTCAACCAGATCAAAAAGACCCAGCTACTCAATCACACCTAAATGACTAAAAGGAAACTATGTGCAATAGTCATCTCTCAATGGCAATTTTCAAGGTGTAATTAATCACCAGCTTCAACCTGCAGACCTGATTTAGAAATAGTTGTAAGTCAAAAATCAAACCTCTAGACCACAGTGAAATACATTCCAAATGGGCGTCAGTACAGTTTACTTATCACAGATAAAAAATTGTTCATTCTAATAAATAAAAAATCTCTTGTATAATAAAAGAATTATTATATAAAAATTTCTCTCTGTAAAAATGTCAATGCAATCTGTAAATAATTTCGCTGTCTCCTCTTTGCCTTTGTAAAATGCTCCATCTTTTTTCAAACATCCAATCCACCCCCCACCCCCCCCCCTATACCCCACACATGCACAGAAATTTCTCATTTCTAATTTTAAGCACATTATTAAAAGTATGACCATTCAATTTACATTCCACTTCTCTTTTTCATTTCAGTTTAAATGAATGCATTTACTTATCTCATACTAGTCCCAGTATATTTTATGAGAGAAAACTATTCGATTATATCTGTCTTTAAATAATAGCTTATGCCAATAACTTTCCACTAGTATTAACTCTA
>NC_088360.1:118138469-118148469 GCF_034508935.2 Berghia stephanieae
TCCCCTTCCCCTTCAACCAAACCATCAACTACTAGCTAATCAAAGAACACCACTGGTCGTCTGTGTCAATTGTGACATCTGGTGCCATTCAGTCTAGCCCGACGTCATATAAACGCGACAGTCACTAAATTTCACGAGACTATTGCACAGGTGTCAAAATATGACATAAGACATAATGGTGATTTTGTGGTTTTGAGGGAAATGTTTGACACGGCAAATTCAGTGATGGGGATGGGCGGAAATAAACTACCGCGATTTTTTTCTTCTTCTTTAAAAAAAAATTATTCTTTTTTTGAATAGTGACGATGGACAAAAACCAGAGGTTCTGGATTAAAACCGGCTGGTGGTAAAAAAACCGGATTTCCGGCTAAAACCGGAAAAGTGGCATCCCTGCTCTCTCTCTCTCTCTCTCTCTCTCTCTCTCTCTCTCTCTCTCTCTCTCTCTCTCTCTCTCTCTCTCTCTCTCTCTCTCTCTCTCTCTCTCTCTCATATATATACAGTGCATTCTGGATACGTCGATGTTGCTTAAGTCGATTTTTACCCAAGTCGATTGTTTTTCTTGGTCCCTTCCCCTTCTTTCTATATAACATTAGTAAGAAAAAAAAGAAAAAAATCCACATAAGTCGTTGTCACTTAAGTCGATGTTCTTATCACTCATGACCACAATAAAATCACAAATAAACAAGTATTTCCATCGGTTAAAAAAACCTACCAGTAAGAATTTTCAATGGTTAAGAATTTCCGCGAACGATTGGTGCACACCAATGTGATGTAGGTGCTTTGTCTGACGTCTGTGCTCAATCTACATAAGCAGTATCGAATAACTTTGATTTTTTCATCTCACTTTTTACATCGTCGCAACTTCAAGTTCAAGACTTTTTTTTTTTTTTGGTTCTAATCCAAGGCCAACCTATCACTGAAAAGAAAGATCCAGCTGACCGATGCATTTGAAAAGTCTTGACATGCAACAGAAAATCATCGCAGAGGAAATTGGCATACCAGATATTTCTGTCTCGACGATTTATAAGATACATGACCTTGACCTAGAGGCTCCTACCCTTCCGCTTTTCGCGAACTAATTCCACTTACTTGATCTACATTCCGCATTCAAGGCAAACATTCCGCTTTTCAGCTTTCCAATCAACAAAAAAAAAAAATTAATCTCTAGTAAAAAATAGTGAGCTATAGCTTATTTGGTCAGCATCTCCTATAGTCAATCAACACATATTTTGTGTGTCTGATTAGTCCCTTCAAAGTGTGTGCAGCTGATGTCATATAATATTATATTTGGGGGGGTTGACCGAAGTATTATTATTATGTTGACTCCAATATGAGGTCAATGACCTAGGTAATATTATTGAGTATGGTCAGCTTCTTTTCCTATTTAATTTTAGCCCTCTGTATTCGAGTGTGTGTGTGTGTGTCTGCACAGGTGTTTGTTTGATTAGGTGTGTGTTGAGGGGAGGGGGTAGGAGGGTCCTGACAAGGTTAAATCCATCCAGTCAATGCTTTGCTCTGAGACTGCCAGGACCTGTGTGTCCTCTATTATTATTTGACCCCCTTTTTAGTCTTTACACAATCTGTACATTTTTAGACATTTTATATTTTATCATTTGAGTACTTTTGGATTGTCGATTACATTTTCTGTTGCAAAGCATGTAATAGTCAATAACAATAAGTTGATTCCGCTTTTTGATCTCATATTCCACTTTTTATGTATTCTGATTCCTCTTTGGGGCTATTGGGGGTTAGGAGCCTCGGATGACCACTACAGGGACCTCTACTTCTCTGGTCAATTCAACGTGACCATGCAACATCAGCCAAAAGTGCGACATGAAGGGACATATTCTAGTTTGGCTTGCTTTGCTCACATGCACTTTTGCTCATTTGGTTACACTCTGGTTAAGTTGATTTTCGGTTAAGTCGATTTTTACCCCTGTTCCCCTGGGCATCGTCTTATCCGGAGTCTACTGTATATATATGTGTGTGTGTGTGTTTGTGTGTATGTGTGTGGGTGTATACTCAATCTATGTTACCCAATTTTCAGTTAATCAATCAGTAATAGAAGTGGCTTTACTTGATGTATAGAGATTATGATGACAAAGTTTAAGTTTGTTAACTTACTCAGCAATTTCCTCTAAGTTGGCTATGACAGCTGCCCATCCCTGATGCTGTAAATGCTGTTCTTGAAACTCATTCTTGCAATAGCTATATATGGTACCAGCATTGTCACGTATTTGCTGAAACAAAAACCAAAAAAAATAGAATATCGAACCCAGCTAAACAAAGTTTATTTGTCATTATAAATAAATAGAATTCTTTTTTTTTAATAGATGGGATTCTATTCTACAGTGGCGCTAACAAATGGAAACAAAAGAGAAGGAATTCAGAGACTTATCTGCATCCTTTAATCAGTGCTGATGGTGACAAAAAAATAAATTAAATAAAAGGATGAAAATTTAGAACCCTTGCTTTTAAACCTCATTTTTAATGCACCAACCCCCACTTTTGGAGCAATTCAGATGATAAACTATCATTGAAAATTTAGCTAACTTCTGGTAAGAGCGCAACTGCGCCTATTTGTTCCATGACACATAAAGTCTCTCACTGCCAGGAAATTTTATTGGTGGAAATGTCATTTTTTTAAAAGAGGAAATTCTTCCTCTGACTTCAAAAAAGCAGATTTCCAAGGAAAACAATCAGCATTGTTTAATAAAGAGACAATAATACTTCTTCAATCTATGCATTATTAAACATTATCTTAAGTGCAAGCAACATAATACTCACTATAGCAAGTTTAACATTCAAATTCACAGTGTCATAACTAGGCCTCATCCTTATAGCATCTGTGACTCTTTCTTTCAGGACTGCAAAAGAATCTGAGAGAGAAAAGAAGACAACAAAAAAATGATGCTTCAAAACAAAATTAAAAAGTGCTCAATTTTAAAGATAAAATAAGCATAAATGTCAGAGAAATAATAATGTTTAGATTTGAATAAGATACTAACAACTCACCTTTAGAAATCATGAATGATCTTATAACTGGAGGTTCTTGGCTCTCGATGGCTAATTTACTAAAAAGAAAAACAGGGTTTGTATCCTACAAAAGAAAAAAGAGAAAAGAAAAATGTGATTCATATCATTTTTATTACGAACAGTCCAATTAACTAAATTACAACCTAGATCTGATATTATGTCAACATGAATGTCAAAAATCTGACTTAAAGCCAAAATGATCCGAATATTGAATTAAAAAACTGTAATTATTCTTCTAAGAAATGTAAATCAAATTTCATAATTCAGAGTTTAATTATTTTATCAAGGGAGTGTAATGTTCATTTGATCAATGAAGTGTTAATTATTCTGTGCAAGGGATGGAATGATGGAAAAGTGAGGCGTGAACCGTATGTCACTCACAGAGCATTTTGATGGTTCCTGTTTACCTTGGTTGTCAATCTTCTTTATTGTTTTTAAAATGGTATTTTTCTTTTTAGTTAGTTATTCAATTTATTTTATTTTTGTGATGGTCAGAAAAGCGTGCTTATAAGTGGAGTCCTTTTCAATGGGCGTGCTTACTAAGGGTAAATTTATAAAATAAAAATTCCGTTTTGCACCCCAAGCATGCATATGGCTGGGTCATGCTTATAAACGGAGACCACTGTAATAATAATAATAATAATAATAATAATAATAATAATTTGTAGCAGTTACCTGGGAACTGCAGTTCACCCTTCATTAAGAAGACCCATTTTCTTTCCATTCATCACTTCTGGGATTATCTATTTGATTATTTGTAAATGCAAACCTAATTGTATTCATCAGGTGAGCAGTAACAGTAATGCATTGGTGAAAACAATTAATCGGACAATTTTAAGGATAAGTAGGTTGTGCCATAATTTTTCAAAACTCAAATGTTCATTTTCTCTCGCTTTTTATCAGCACTCTATTTCAAGTTAAAATACAGTTACTTATAAGAAGTGAGGTATCTATAAATAAAAGAGGTTTAATATATCATACAATTTTAATGTATCTATTTATGTCCCTATTACATGTGACACATTTTTCACTGTATTTTTATATTTATATTTACTTGCATATATGTATAGACCTGTTGCTAATATATGTATGTCATGTTTTCATGTTTTTTTTTATTCTCAAGATTTTATTGTAAAGCACAAAGAGCCCACGGGAATATATGTTATATAAGCGCAATTTGTTATTATCAGGCCTGTAAATGGTTGGTGAAAAAATTGTCGGTACTTTTTGAACATACGAAAATAGACACAACAGGACAAAAATATGGATTAATTACACAACACAGATATGACATGTCAATTGACTAGTGAAATCATGTCACTTTCCCCAACTTATTTATAATGAGGTCATTATTTTATGGTACCAACAAAAAAAAATCCCAATTATTTGAGGGCCCTGGTCTGAGTAAATTGTAAAATGAAAAGGAAGAGAACAATTCCTACCCTTTTGAAGGATGTGTATCTCGTGCTTGACACGGGAAGCTGCGTATTTTCGCTCCAGTTTGTATGTTAAATGTCTACACTGATTCTTTCGTTTATTTGGATTAATTCTTATAAAAGAAGAAGAAAAAGAAGAAGAAGAAGAAGAGGAGGAGGAGGAGGAGGAGGAGGTGGTGATGCTGTCGTGTTGATAAGCATCACCCAGCCATAAGCATGCTTGGGGTGCAAAACGGAATTTTCATTTTATAAATTTACCCTTAGTAAGCACGTCCACTGAAAAGGACTCCACTTATAAGAACGCTTTTCTGACCATCACAAAAATAAAAGTAAATGAATAACTAACTAAAAATAAAAATACCATTTTAAAAACAATAAAAAATATTGACAACCAAGTAGCTTAGTCAAAAACTGATTATAATGATAGTCCATTTGTCCTTAAAGCCAACCAACCATATTGTCAGATTAAAGTAAAATCCATCTCTGCCTATGGGGTGTTAAATATCAGTATCTAGATTTTTTTTCTTACAGCTCCAGCTCCATAAGTCATAACTTTCTGATCAGCCTTCAGACTCTGGCCACCACTTAAAAGCAATATTTGATGGTCCACAGCAATTCCTGTTGATTTACAGATTTCTACTTGTAGCCTTGCAACACTGTGAAGAAAATAAAATTGATCATTTAACTGTATCTTTTTATACAAACTTGAGAAATTGACAATAATAAATATTGACAAATACATTTCATTAATCTGTAATCTTTCATTCAATTATTAACTATTCAGTTGATGTGAAAATGTTATTACCATTGGTGAAGACAATTAAACTAAATTAGAGCATTAAAACTTTGAATAGCTTGAAATTTTACAAACTCCTTCAGTGAAAGAAGGGGGGCCCAATAGCTCAGTTGGTAGAGCACTTGCTTCACACGCAAAGGGACCAAGATTGATCCGGGGTGAAGTCGAGATGTTTTTCCACCCCCCTCCCCATCCACCCAGCAGTCATTTGATAGATGAGTTTGAAACACCTGGTGGAAATTATTTTACTCGCATCTTAAACAAAGGGTAGCATGCAATTGTTATTGTCCATTTCATGTTATAAAAACCGGGGCCCAATAGCTCTTCAGTACAGTGAAAGAAATCAATTTTGTACATTTTGTAACAAACTTATGAATAACAGATCAATTTATGACCAGTAACATCTTTTGACTTACGTATCCATCAGCAGGGACATATCAAAGGTCAACATTTGACCTATGTCCATCTGGAAAACGTACAACATGATTCTGGTTGTGATGCTCTCTGTCCTATTGGCAAAGGTGTATAAATAAATCTTACAGCATATCCATCCTCACCACGATCATTCCATTATCTCCTGAAAATTTTAAAGAATTACGATACAAAGGAAATTTAAAATAAAGAACAGCATATAAGAACCGCAATTTTTCTGTCATGGTCAAACATTTCAAAGGATATCATTGACATCCCTTCATTTGTTTTCCATGGTATTAATTAAATTGTTCAGCTGTTTGTAGCCCCATGGTAGAGCATAACATTTTATTTCTGTCTATTCTATTACAATGAATCAAAATATGTAGAAATTGGTATTATTAGTATGTTTCAATATTTACAAGATGGAAGGAAATTGTAATTGACGTTTCTTCAACCTCTTTTATAATATGTTAAATCTTCCTCAGACATACTTTAAGTTTCAGGCTTAACCTGATGGCTTAAATATATAATTTGAAATTGAAATGATCAAAAATGGATATGTGATTGCAATGTGATCAAAGGCTTTGTAAAGCACTTTAAGGGGAAAAAGTACTAACAAATTACCATATTATTACACAATTTAAGAGGACTTTGGAAATTCGTCTAATAAAAATCTGAGGAGTTGACCACTAGGTTGCCTCCATAACGACAAATACTGATGCTCCTCAAGGTTGAGTACTGTCCCCCTGTTTTATTCACAATATACACGAATGACTGTAGAAGTCAAGACCTGAGTGTACCTTTAATTACAACCATTCGATCCAACATGGACAATACAGTCAACACCTCTAAATATAAAGATAGCATACCACCTGTATCATGCTCACTGTCCACTTTCTGTTCTGCTTCAATAGAAGATGTTAATGAATTAATTAAGAAAGCCCCAAATAAACAGTGCAAACTTGATGTTGTACCCACATGGCTTTTGAAAGAATGTGTAAAGGAAGTTGCACCTGCTATCACTTCGATTGCAAATAGGTCTATAGAGAATGCAGACATTCCAGCCTGCTTCAAGGAAGCTTTAATTACTCCACTCCTGAAAAAGAAAAATTTAGACAGTGATCCATTTTAAAACTACAGGCCAGTCTCGAACCTTCATTTCATTAAAAAATTAATAAAGAGACTTGTTGTCAAACGTCTCAACAACTACATGAATTTCATCAATCTGCATAATGTTTTTCAATCCGCCTAAGAGCAATCACACAACACAGAAACAGCACTGTTGTGTGTCCAGCATGATATTGTCGACCTACTTGACAAAAACGAAAATATAATACTACTGCTGCTGGACCTAAGAAGTGCTGCGTTCAACACTGTGGATCATGCAATACTACGAGACCGAATGAAGAAGCTCTTTGGAATCGGAGACAAAGCTCTAGAATCGTTTTCGTGCTATCTACGAGATCGGTCAGAATGCGTTCTCATGATTCGCTTTCACCACTAACAAAGCTGCAATTCGGCGTTCCACAGGGTTCAGTGCTTGGCCCTTATATTTTCACAATGTACACAAAGCCCTTAATCAACATCATCGCGACCTGCCTTCTGTCTCAGTCATCATCATTACTCCAATGATACCCAGCTACACATTCCCATTTCATCAAAAAATATCGAAGAAACAAAAGAGCGACTCGGAGCATGTCTAGATAACATTAAAGCATGGATGACAAACAACAAGCTTAAATTCAATGAGGACAAAACTGAGCTGACTGTATTCAAAAGGACAGGAAAGAATATACTCATTGATCAACTGTCCTTCGACGAATCTGTTATTAAAAATTCCAATGTCATTCGAAACCTTGGTTTCTTTTTTGACACTCACCTAGACATGAGCGCACGCATAACAAAGTGCTGTCAGGTGATTCATAACGCTCTCCAAATAATATGCAGAATACGAATTTTATTGATGACGAAACATGCAAAACACTTATCCATGCTCTTGTTACCAGCTGCATGGATTATTGTAACTCTCTGCTGTACGACCTACCAAAAACATCACTGAACAGACTACAGTTGATGCACAACAAAGCTGCTCGTGTAGTTACAAGGACAAAGCCTTGGGACCATACATCACCAGTCCTTAAGTCACTACACTGGCTTCAAATAGAGAAAAGAATAAGATACAAAATCGCATGTTTTGCTTACAATTGCCTTCACTGTACATCACCTGAATACCTTGAATGCCTTGTCTGGGAATATAAACCAACTCGATCTCTGCGATCCGGCAGTTCTTCGCTAATGCAGAAAAATATCCCAAGAACAAAGTTTGCTGAGTGTGGTTTTGCATTTTCGGCTCCAATCGTATGGAATTCTTTACCACCTAAAATCCAACAATGTGAAAGTCTGCCAGTCTTCAAACAGATCTAAAAACCAATCTTTTTCATTCTGCTTATAGTGATTCTATGTGAACTTCGAACAAGAAATGTGTGTGACTGATGTAGTGATTTTGTAGTCGAATGAATAAACATGTGTGTGTGTGATACTAAAAAACTATTGTAAAGCACCTCTGAGCACTATTTGTGGATACTGGCGCTATATCAAATAATAATTATATATATATATATGTAATAAAGTTGCAGATCACACTGTTCTTTAAGGCCTTATAACAAATGGTAATGAAGTAGCTTATAGGCAGGAGTGTGATGCCCATAACATTCATACAGCTTAACATAAGCAAGACAAAGGAGCTAGTAATTGACTTTAGGAAAGTGAAGGAACCAATAGAACCGTTAAAATTAAAGGACCAATTAGTCCAACAAGTTCCTCACTACAAATACCTTGGTGTAACGATTGATGACAGGCTCAAGTAGGATGAACACATGAAAATAATTAAATATAAGATGTGCAGACGTACTTATTTCTTTATCAAAACTTTCTCAGGTTAGAGAATTGATAAAAACCCTCTGCACATTATTTTATAAAGCAGTAAATGAAAGTGGCTTGTAGTTTTGCATAAACAGCTCGGGGAGGGAATTGCTCAGTAGTGGAGAAGAGCAAAATAAAGTCAATTATTTAAAAAATCTGTTAAACACTAATTAAATGATGTTGACAATGTAGATCTTTTATAAAGAGAAATTTTGTATGAGTAAAATAAAGAAAATATTAAACGACCAGCATCATCCACCAAGACCATCTATTATTATCCCAACTAAGATAGAGAGACATCAAAAATCCTTTCTGCCGTCTAGTTTTAGGCTTTTTAAATACCAAGCAATAATTTTTTTGTTTTTGATTTTTAACAACCTAATAATGTTTTGCAATACAATGACAAGTTCATTTTACAGTATTGAAATTATTCATATATAAAGTACCACTCTGGATGTGAAACCACTCATCATTTTTTGACACATTTTTATTATCTATTTATTTTACTATGTAAATTGTAACACGTCTGTACAAAAAAAAAATCCTTTTTTGGGATGCAATAAAGTATTATAAAGTATTATTATAATTATTATTTATTATTATTATTATTATCATTATTAAGCTGTTTGTCAATTTATCTTTGAAAATGTTATCAATATACACCTGTCTGGGGATAACGAATTTTCATTATCCCCAGACGCATATTTGAAACTCCGCTCTTTTAAACAATTATCCACATTCCAGAATATGGAATGTTTCCATATGCACATAGAAATAAGGAAAGTTAATAAAATATCTATAAAAACATAAAATTAACCAACATTAAAATCAGTTGTTACTACATATACACAATATGCGTCGACTTCGAAGTGGGTGTCATGGCCGAATGGTTTAGTCGTCTGCCCTGGAAGTTTGACCATAATCGACGTTGTGGGTTCGAATCCTGGTAACGTCACTTTTTTTTTTTTTTTTTTAATTCCGTCTTCTTTTTACAGAACGTTGAAAGGGATAAATGTCCCATCCATCCTCCCCCCAACTCTTTTTTTTTATTATTAAACTCTCTCTCTCTCTCTCTCTCTCTCTCTCTCTCTCTCTCTCTCTCTCTCTCTTGTTTTTTTCTAGTTTCTAGCAAATATATTCGTCCCCACTCCGATCTCAAATAGTGTCTAAAAAGAATAAATAATTAAAAAGCAAGCAAACAGAAATATTCAGAGAGCGACCAAATGGTCAGATAGAGGAGAGAAAAAAAAACAATAATTGTTTTAAAAATAAAATCAATAATTGTTTTTAAAATAAAAACAATTTAAGAAATTCATGCTCAGAAACGGAACATTTACATAAAGGTTTAGCAAACAAAAAACTCTAAGGTTTAGGTCAAAATATAAAAAAAAAAAAA
>NC_088360.1:118153469-118158469 GCF_034508935.2 Berghia stephanieae
CACATTAAGGTCATATCAGCGCCAGTAAAAAGGAGAAAGGGATAGTAAAAAGTTCTAGAATTATAATTAAAGTACCCAAGAAAAGGTAAGACTAAGGGGAATTGGTTCGAATAAGAAACAGATGTAGATTCCAAGAGCACACTATCAAAATACTTAGTTTGAGATCACTAAAAGTCTCATCCAGGCGCAAGCACAGGTCCCCATTAAGAGGAATACACTCAAATGTTTACAGATCATATATAATATGTATACAAAACATAATACGGTGCACAACAGAGAGATGATTTACAAGGAAAAAAATATCATCTCCCAAAACTAACTATACATTTGGCTGTTTCCCTCTCAGCCAGGGTATCCGGCCAGGACCAGGACAAAACCAAGAAATCTCATTCCAAGACAAAGACAGAAAGCATGTTGGAAAACAGATACAGGGGAAAAGAAGATAAAGTAAGTACCTCCCTTCCCACTATGGGAGGTCAGGAACCCCACCCAGTCACTCCTATTTGAACAGACAAATGGGACAGGGAATTGAGGCGTAAAACATGATAAGGTTCATTTGCATATCATGCAAATGTTCCATAGGTTTAACCTTCTCCCTCTCCCAAACCCCACTTAAAGAGACATTATACGATATCGAACAGAAATCCTTTATCGTTTAGAATTTATAAAGGACACTTAGATCACTCTTATGTCACGATTCATAAGCCATGGTAAATGATAAATAAAAGATGAAAGAACAATTCAAGGATTACATTGTATTTTATTACTAAAGAGACATACGATACATTAGACAGAATCAAATTCAGACTTTTCAGAAGCTAGAAAATGTAAATATAAGATTTTATCATAGATACATTATGTGTAAAATAAAACAAAAAGAGGAATGTGGATTTTTTTAGCATTTATCCTTTTCAGTGTTCCGAATCAAAATATCAAAATTTAAATATAAATATTATAAAATGTATCTAAATCACAGATGTTGTAAAGAAAAAATTAAGTCTAAATGTTGGTACCTTCAAAATGGTTAAACTGTGGAAGTTTATACATCATATATATCATTAAACAAATTTTTAAAAAACCATTATAAATCATCAGTGGGGAATTATTTGTTAAAATACAATATCACGGAGTCACTGGTTTCGGGGGAGCTCGAGAAACACTTATTTTCCTACAATCGTGGCTCTCTTATGATAAAAAATTATTGTTTTCTTTTTCCGATGTTGTCTGTTTATTTTTTTCTTCGTTTGTAAGGCCCTGAGTGATATTACTACTATTTCATATAAATATTCTATATTCCAACTATGCCAAATCTTAAAATATTGGAGTATCAAAATTTTAAAAAGAGAATTTTATTTAGAAGATATACGTGACTAATATTCATATTATGAGCAAATAGATAATTCAAAAGGTTAAGAAAATACAGACAAATGAGGAGATGGGCAGAGGAATATGTCATAAAGAAAAAAAAATCATAAGGCAATTTGAGATGATAAGAATGAATGATCATAATATATTTCATGGGGAAAAAACTCGAAACATACACAAAAATCATGTTTGCGTATTTAAAAGGCACAGTAATCTTAGCCTTGGTGTTATTAATCATCTTGCTTTATTTCTTTGCTTTATGAATGAGCTGCCATTTTAATGTTTTAATGATTTAATAATATGCGAATTAAATTTTGAATTGAAAATAAAATAATAAAGCTTACATAAAAAAATTATTTTTGTATTCGTTGAACTCTGTTGAGGTAAAACGTGACAGATCAAATGAAAATATTCTTCAATGTTATTGATCAGTTCTGGTAAAATATTTTTAATAATGATTTGTGACCTATGAGATGATTAGGTTTAGTATTTTTCAATCGATTTCTGTATAAACATGGCAAATCATTAAAAAAAAAAAAAATAAAATAAACAAACAAATAGAGTTCTTCTTCCCTAATAGTTGATGTTATACAAAATAAAAGAGATATGAAATTTTTAAAATGTAAGCATTGCTCAAAACATGACAACGCGAAAGGTTACATCTGGAAATCTCAATAATTCAAAGACTAGCAGTTTTAAAGGGTAAGTAAATAACTAAGTAAAAACAGGAAATACCATTTATATCTCATGTAGATTAAGACACATTATACAATATCACAGAATGAGTAAACCATGACCAATTGTTACCCTGCAAGACAGACGCGTCCTTTGTGGAAGATTGTAATTTTATTACTATCTTTAAAAAATATATCAAAGTAAATAAATGCTTAAGTTATATAACGAAGCTAGCAGTTAGTAACAGTATCATGAATGTTAAAGGTAATCTTTTACAAAAATAAAGGCTATTAAGCTCTGAAGTAATCATTTCATCTGAAATTACGGCAATCATGCTATTTTGATTCTGAAAGTTTTTACAAATCCTCTAATGGGGGTTAGATTTATATCCACTAATTTGAAGCATAAAAAAATAAAAATGGGGTGATTATCTCTTTTCAAATTTGCCTGAAACCTGTAAAAAGTACATAAAATTATAGAATAAATTATTTCGTGAAATTCAACTTGATTGCCATTCCAATTTCTTTCATGACATTTCATCGCATCAAAATTAATTTAATAGAAAAGTGTGGAGCTGTGAGGCATTTAAACTCGTGTACAATGTCCAGTGACTTGCATCGTTCTTTATAAACATAGGGTAGTATTTGTTGATCATCTCTGGATTCTGTTCAATAGAATAGATAGATAGATTTGCTAATATGTTGATTCATATATGTGATCCACTGCCTCAAACTGGTATTATGTTGGGATGAATTGAACCCCCAAAATATTAATTAAGAATTTTTAAAATACAAAATATGAACTTTTTTTACAATGTAAGAAATGACATTTACTCTACACCATAAGGAATGGAAATAAACCCAAGTTTCATATTTTTTGTTATAAAGTCAAGTTTCAAAACCTATTACACCCAGTCATAATACCGTCCTGCTCATTATGTAATACTCATAATTAATTTGCGATTTCCGTAAAGTCATCATAAACTGAGATTTTAAAATAGACTTTTAATATAGATTTTTTTAAAGTATTGAAAATTTTACAATAGTATTAAGTTTAAACTCATTTATTTAAGATAAAACCCAAATTCCTACCAGATGATTCTAATAACATAACATAACATATGGTATAGGGCAAAATAGGATAATATCCCTTGAATGCCCTTAATATTAATAGTAATGCTATAAATCTATTGATTAAAGATTACAATAATGATACACTGGTAAAGGTAGTATTTCAACTTAAATGTACTCATGTAATTGTGGTGTACAAACATATATCTTTAACCGTGACATGCAAAGCACACACACACACACACACACACAAACACACACACACACATACACACACACGCATATAGAAGATAACCATAATAATATAACAATGCATAATATATAATGCAAGACTGAAAGCCCTGTCAACAGTAATGCAAAAAAGTATTATTCGTCATATATAAATCTCCCAACATATAATTACTGACTACTAACACCTTGAAATAATCTATAGATTTTGCATTCTTTGTTTCAAATTTCAAATTGTTCCATTTCTGGACAATACGAATACGAACCAGTTTTGTCTTATGTTTGTTTTGTATCTAGAGACAAAAATCTTAAACTTGTCCCCTCTAGTAAAAGTAATATTAGAATATGAAAAACCCCAGAAAAGTCTATCCTATCCAGACCATGTTCCAATCTATAAACCTGAATTAAATCCCCACGAATTCTTCTATACTTCAAACTTGGTAAGTCAAGAAATTCTAGCCTTTCCTTATAAGATAAATACTGTATTGCTTAAATCTTTTTGGTCGCTCGCCTCTGTACACTTTCAATACTAATAGATTGTCTTTTATACAATGGGCTCCAGATGCAATTTCCGTATTCTAGAATTGGTCGAACGAGCGATTTATACAAATATAAAAATATGGTTTTATCAAGACTTATAAAGGTTCTATATATTGTTCCCATCATTCTGTTTGCACGGCTCACACAATTATCAATATGTACATCAAAATTCAAAAGTGAATCAAAAGTAACTCCCACATCCTTTTCATAAGGCACAACGGAAAGTAGATTTGACATAGAAGTATAAGACCTAGACAAATTTTCTATCAAATTCAATCTCACATAACCAAATTTTAGATTAGCTATGACATCATTTTAATATCAGTGGAAAAGATGTGAGAGTCAAAATTTATAACTCTCATAAACTTCATAAACTGATACCTTGCTCTAATATTTTGATGCCCGGATACGAGCAAGCCGGAGCTCCAAGTCCAGATCATCCAAAGATGTATAGTAGTCATCATAAATTCTGTTCAAACGTCTCAATCGGGCAAGCTCTCTTTCCTGAGAAAATAAATGATTGACAATTAACTAGCCTTTGTGAAATAATTAAACATTTTTAAAAAATTACAAGTAGAGATCTTGCCAATATGTATTCAAATTTCATCAAAAACAAGAATCAAAATTATTAGGCTTTTTGGGTCTTTTAATTTTGTATTTTATTACAAAACACAGAAGTAGCAAAAATCTTATTTTTTTATTTCTAAACAAAATCCAAGTTATAAATAAACAACCCTTTTCAACCCAGGATAAAAAGAAATTCACACAAATCATCATTTAAAATGTTATATTTAAAAAAATGAAATGATAGTTTCAGATTCAATATGATAATATTTTCATCAATCTTTATCACATGAGCCAGTCATCAGTTTCGTTGATCTAGCAATTACACAAGAATAGTTGTATTTTTGTTTGCATGTGATCAGCTCGCAAATTGGTCATGAATTAAATGAAAGAAGAAAGTTCACAACTTTTACAATCTATGCAATTTAATATGAAAAGTATTTTTTTTCATGCAATAGAAAGTGTTACTATTTCACTTTACCGTCACCAAGAAAATCAATTCTGTTAAATAATTGTCTCAATATCAAGTAGATTTGGTACTGCATAAAGTTGTGGATA
>NC_088360.1:118160969-118208469 GCF_034508935.2 Berghia stephanieae
CCGTCAAAGTTTCAACACCTAAAATAAATTCTGTAAAATAATCATAAAATTATTTTTTAAAAGCTCACTTAAAATTTCTATTACCATTTAAAGTGTTTATTATTTGCAGTGTAGATCCATTGCATTATAGTTTCTTAAGAAAACATCCTATCAGAAAATAAAAATATATGTCACTTACAAGACCTCCTTCTGACAGGTGAAATACTACGCGAAGTTATCCTTGCTCTGGATTTGGCCAATTTGTCATTTTCACATCCAGGTTTCCTCCCAATCAGCGCGGCATCAAGCTATGAAATAGCATGTAAAATTGTGAATTGAATTAATATTTTGAAAAATACAAGTAAACAAACAGTGTCGTCCATTCAAACAAATCTTGAGAATCACAAAAAAGGTCAATCCAGCTCTGCTTTTGAAATTATTATTATTATCATCATCATCATCATCATCATCATCATCATCATCATCATCATCATCATCATCATCATCATCATCATCATCATCATCATCGAAACAACAACAACAACAACAAACAGCAACCATAACACAACATTGTCATAGAATCATATTTAAAAAGAGAAATCTTCTAAATTGCAGAGGACGGCATATACACAAATACACACAGAGCCATACATAAAGTTTATGATTGGAAAATAAATACAAAATAATGTATGCTTAGTAAATATTTTAATAAATATCTAAACCATTTTTACTTTTTTCATCCTCTTCTTATATTCTAATTTGTGCTTGCTCAACTTTATAGTTGTACCTTTTATGGAAAGTATTTTCATTATTATTATTATTATTATTGTTATTATTATATTATTATTATTATTATTATTATTATTATTATTATTATTATTATTATTATTATTATTATTATTATTATTATTATTATTATTATTATTATTTTTTTTTTTTTTTTTTTTTTTTTTTTTTTGTTTTTTTTTTTTTTTTTGTTTTTTTTTTTTTTTTTTTTTTTTTTTTTTTTTTTTTCATTTTTTAAAAAATATTTTATTATTATTATTATTATTATTAATATTATATTATTATTATTATTATATATTTATTATTATTATTATTATTATTATTATTATTATATATTTTATTATCATCATTATTATTATACTATTTATCATCATCTATATCTATTACTATTATTATTATTTTTATTATTATTATTATTATTTATTATATATTATTATTATTATTATTATTATTATTATTATTATTATTATTATTATTATTATTATTATTATTATTATTATTATTATTATTTATTATTATTATTATTATTATTATTATTATTATCCAACAGTTTCAATTCAACAAACTCAGATTTTATTTAAAATAGTGTGCAAGAAACTAATTCTGCTTTCCCAATTGATTTCTGTTTATTCTTCCATTTCATTTCAGTTCATCAATGAATTATTTTTCACCGGAGCTAATTATTCAAGGAACTAGTTTTAAATAATTTGATTCAAACAAGGAACCATAAAGTTTGACTTTTCTAGCTTACCGTAACTAAAAAAAAGTATTGCAATGTATCTACTCTCATTGTCGCTAATATAACAGCTATACAAGTCATGGTTGACCTCACCACTTGATTGATTGTAGCTTTATTACAAAAGAATAAGGCCTGATATTCTATCAATAGAACACCCAAGTTACATACAAAAGGATCAGGTTTAACTCTTCATTTCGTCATTTTTTCCCCTCTTCTCTATCTCTGTCCACCCAGTTGTAACTGGTTGGTTGTATAAGATCTGGTGGAAAATATTTGGACTAGTGCCCATGCAAAGGATGGAATTGTTTTATTCATTTAACGCTACAAAAAAACTGGGTTATTTTCAGGCTTGTTAACTCAAAATGCTTTCACATCTATTCCACAAACTAATCTAGCTTGTCTGATCAGGTTTGTTGAATGTTTCATATATACAATATGAGTTGAACTTAAACATTTTGAGTATTACCTTTCTTACAACAAAAGGTGGTCTAGGGTCAATAGTAGATTCGAAATTGATGTCAGCCAACTTGCGTCTTGATGATGGTGATGGTGACCTAGAACGACAAAGTGAAGATACCGTAGGCATTCTGTAATGAGGAGGATAGCCTCTTTCCTCACTAGTCCATGCATGAAATGGCCTTTGAGGTAACGTGTAATCTTCTGATGACTCAATATCCTCATCAGAAGATTCCTGTCTGAAGAATGACCATTAGTTTTTATGATTAATCTGTACATCATTATCTTGACCTGTGAAAGCTTATTTACATAACAAAATGTTAAATATGGATAGAAACAGGGAAATGAAAAGTAGAAATAGGCAGAGTATCCTATATCCCTTTTCATTGAAGAGATAATAAATATAAAGACAACATAGAATATGTGATCACTGCTGGGTAATAAACCCTCTGTTGAATAATTTTACACATCGTAATTAAATCAAATCTAGTTAACATTTTGTTTTCAGAGTGTTGTCATTGAAATATTTAACATCATTTTACAGTAATATAAGTTTCGATTCCTACTAAATAAGAAACATAACTTTAATTGGCTATGCGCAAATATGTAACTCCTCTTCCTCCTCCGAATATCTAATATATTTTGAATCAATGTAGCTTCAGTTTAAACTTTTCAAGATTCATACTTTATAAAAAAGCACACAAACCTATAAATCCTTTTCAAACCTCCTCCTCCTCCTCCTCCTCCTCCTCCTCATCATCATCATCATCATCATCATCATCATCATCATCATCATCATCATCATTCTTCTTCTTCTTCTATTTATTTATATTTTTTTGTATTGAGTGAGTATTATCTGTAGTTGGCATAACAAAAATTAACTAAAATGAATGACGAGAAAATAATAACGAGGTGCTCTTTTGAAAGTGGGTAACTGATGCACGTTCTTAAGCTTCAAGCTAGAGGTCTCAATGAAATTGTTCATGAACTCAATGCTCTTTGAATGTATGAATGTAGATGGCTGGAGACATTAAAATGGGACTATTCTTCAAAACCTTTGTCCCAAGCGCCAGTTTTTTTTTTTTTTGTTGGTTTGACTTAAATTGATATTGATTTTTTTTCTTTTTGACATTAAAAAATATTTCGACAATCAATTCAGTCTTTTTCACTATTTATATCAAACTGTTGATATCAAATAACATTTAAATTTTTTAAAATTGAGGTATTTTTAAAACCTTGGAGCCCTATCTCATTAAACTTGAAGTCTCATGTTTTAACAGATTCAATATTTTTCTAATTTGCAATTCATGCAGTGAATTTCAAGTAATCATCAAAATCACTACGACTTTACAAGCGTGTGATAAAAATCACTTATGGGTTAACTAAATTACATGCAAAACACACTAATGTCAGAGTGTTGCTCAACTATATGCATGCAAAAAAAAAATTAAATCAACCATCTGATAAATTAAATTGCAGTCAAATCTGGATATACTGAATTCTATTTGAGTAAATTCCACATATTATATTAATGGAATTTTACCGATACAAAAAGAGACAAAACAGGGGTGTATGACTGATTGTGCATACATTATTGATGCATGTGCAACAGCAAACACATGTCTTTGATGCATTCAATGTGTTATATGACAATTGCAATGCTAAACCAGTTATGAACGTCTGGGAGATAAATGACTGAAAATAGCCATAGCAAAATTTGACAAAGATGAGAACAATGAGGAAAACTTTACACCAATGAAAATTTGTAAACAATAAATGTATATGACAAAATAAGTTCGATCATACTTTCGATTTATATACCTATAATACTCTGAGCAATGTGCTCAAATTGGAAGACCAAGAGTTAAAAAACACAAGAAAATCAACAACAAAGAGACCAAAATTTCCAATTTCTCTAAGTAATAACTGTCAACACAAGAGCAAGTGTGAAATCACACCAAAAAAAAAAAAAAACAACTAAAAACCCAAAATTTGAATTAATAAAAAAGAGAGATACAAAGGCTCTCCTTCACCTACAAAACTGCGGAGGAGAATATTCTTGATAGATAAATAAATTTTTTGAACAGCAAATTTGGTTATGCTTATTTTCAGTTACAGTGATTTTTTTCCTGACGTGCATCCAGAATCAACTGTAAGGTACAAAAGATGATGGATCTTAAATTTAAGTAAACTGGAATCTTTTGAATTCAGGAGAGACTGATATTAAATCATTAACTATCTTGGGTTTTCTTTTTTTTTTTTTTTTGTTAACTGGAGTTATGTTTGCTTTCACAATTGAGATTTCGGGGTTAAACTATTAATCTCCAAACTACTTTTTAAAAAACAAAACAAAACAACCCCCCCCCCCCCCCAAAAAAAAAAAAAGACCTAAGCTATAAGTTAACGGGAAAAGCATTTCTATTATAACTAAAAATGATCTAACTGTTTTGAATAAACTATATTTTGTTTTTGTTTGAAAAATTTGTATAACTGAATAAGCAGACAACAGCTCTATAAATTTTAAAACTAAACTGTAATATAAATGCAATATGAAAACACAAAGCAAACTTCATTACGCTTATGATAAAAACAATTGAGGTGAACTTTGTCTCGTGATAAGCAAATATATATTTCTAACATTGGAGCCATAAGGTGCTACATCCATCTCAAGCTCTAGGCAAGACCCCCCCCCCCCCCCCCCCCCCCCCCACCCTTCCCACCCAATCTCACCCCCGCGCGCAAAAAAAAAAAGATGAGAAAAAAATCACATTTAATCAGGTGAGTGAACGACGACTAACATGATTTTCTATATCAATGATTGTCCAATGTGTACGGTGGACACCTGTATTTGGAGGACATCTTAGGTGACTAACAGTCGTCGGGTACATAGGTCATTTTTCTCTCTCATTTGGACCTGTGTATGACAGACACATGTCCAATGCAGACACGGACAAGCATTTTACCTACAAGATGAGAGCAGGAAAATTTTACAATAGAAATAAGAAGATTTGATGATTGTAATATGGGTGGATATATCATACCTTGTAACATTACAATGGTCAATAAGTGGTAGACCTTGCAGTGGTAGCTTGCATCCATAACATGTGATAATCCACATTAAAAACTTAACTGATTGTATTCCCTCTATTTTTCAACCTGCATTATTTCTTGTGTATGAATTCATAGAGCGCAAAATTTGAGATGCAATTTACAGATTCAAAGCTATACGTAACATTTGAATGATGAGAAAAATGCCAGTGACACTTCAGCAAGAAGTAGAAGTTACAGAGTCAGAAAAAGTTAATCAAGGATATGGCCTCAATATAAAGTGGGTATATGAACTCCAGTGAATAACATGGGATTCATTTTTTACTATATTTAAGTCATTTGTTTATGACGGACATTTGTTTAAGGAAGACACTTTGGTCAGAAACTGAGGGTGTCTACCATACACAAGTTGGAATGCAACTTTATAAGATTCAGTATCTTGTAAACAAAAAAGTTCAATAGTACCACATAACTGCAATTCATAACTTGAATCGTGATGAACTACTATTTTTCTAAATACACTGTACACCGCGACACATTAAACTTAACAATATCTTTTTATATTTATACCCTTCGAGCTGTCTTGTCAATAGAAAGGATGAAAGAGTGAATTCTTTCAAATAACTTTTATTTTTCATTATCAATCTGATCATCATTCAAGTTCTGTTTTCACCAAGATAGTGTTGATTGCAAGGCAACTAGGCCTTCTGTGAAAGTGATAAGAAATGACGTCATGTTAGAGTACAAAACAACTTCGCCTGTTGAGGATTTGATAAACTAATTTCACATTTTACATCGATACAACTTCTTGGAAACAAAAGACAAACCAGACCATCGATGTACCTGTATCCGTCTTAAGGCAAGGACAATCTCAAATCAAAATAGTGTTGGAGAAGCTCGCATCTCTCTAAAAATCTCTAAAACAAGCAACCAACATAACTATTTAAAAATACATTTGGAAATGAAAAAACAGTCAAACCGTTTCAAACTCTTATCATTTATGGAATGTCCTGGAGAGAGGAGAGGAGGGCGGGGCACTCATAATGAGGAATTTGAAGGCTAAGTGTACATCAAACTCAAAAGCAAGGCATTGGAAAGAGTTAAGCACGAAGGAATTTAAAATGGTGTGACTGCTGAAAGTTTAAAGCAAATTTGCTCTAATATTAGGATAAATATACATACACACGCTTGGCCCATCTGTGGAAACATGTATGTCAATTAGATGCATAGATAAAGAAATTAAAAACATTGTTTAAAAAATAGGATTTCTTGCGACATAAAATACAAACATAATTTAAATACACTGAAGTAAATACTAACATATCAAACTCAAGGAAATGACATTACATAGACTGAGAAAGCTAGACAGATAAGAAAGCCATATTTTTGCATTACCATGCTTACAATTCACAATCTTACATTACACTCAGTCAAGGATCCTTTTAAAAGTAAAAGCATTGGTCATGGGTAATAATAGATTAATGACAGGAAAGAAAAATGTACTTATGAAAAATACGTATGACTAATTGTAACATGCCAACATTTTTTAAATACATTGTGCCAGGAAAAGGAGATCAAATCAACATCAACCTGATTTTATATAGCATATGAATTTTTAAAACCAGACCATTAAACAAACAATATATATATATATATATATATATATATATATATATATATATATATATATATATATATATATATATATATATGAAAATAAATGAATATTCAGTTGTCAGATAAATGGAGCTAATTATTATGGTGACTTTCATGCATTCTAAACAAAAAAATAAGTAAACAAGATAATAGCATCCATACGGAAGAAAAATCCCAAGGTAATCAAAGAATGATTTCGAGTAATTTTTATCATGGCCATAAGAGCTTATGTCGAAAAATCTCATCAAGTGAATAACTATTTTTAAAAGTGAGCAGAGCAAACCAAATCATTACATCAGTGTCATTATAAATATCAGTAAAAACATCTTATCATCTATGATCTAATGTACTGATTTAGAAAACATTTTCATACACTTGAAAAGCGTATAAAACTTAAAGTCAGGATTCCATGGCTAACATACCTAGTTCTGGAACTGGGACGTCTTTGGGGTTTGCGGAGACTACTGAGTTCCTGATTGTACAAAGATAATGATAGAATAGATATCAAACAAATGTATATTGTGTTATTTTATGACGATCCTGTCACAAAACTATTTTATAATTCAAATCAACACAAATAACAATTTACAAATACTCTCAATTACACATTATATAAAATATTTTGCATGGTCGAAACCGTAATGCCCTGTTGACAGAGCATTAACTTTGTGATTACATATTTCTAGATAGACGATAACAATTGGTAACAGAAAATGAGCCAAATGCTACAAGACATTTGTAGAAATTCGTTATGTTGCAACTTTCCACGGTTCATTTTTATGGAAACTTTATTTGAATTGCCTTTGACAAACCTTCAGGTTTACCTGAGGTAAATCCGCAATGTGAATTTGTTGATGTCTATGGTAAATATTTAGTATACTTTCAGATACAATCTGAAACATGAAGTATTTCTAAAATATTAGAATACTGGAGGCATAATAATATGTGAAACTTCAAATGATTTTCAAAACAAATAAATATTGGAAACATTTATGTATATGAAAACATGCATATGACCCAACGTCATATATTCTAGTTTTAGTATTTAAGAGATATATAATCAAACATGCATCATTCCATGAGTGGTTTACACTTCAGTTTGTTGTTGAAACATACCCTCTTTCTGGCCAGAGCATCATCAAGAGCGTCGAGTTCAGGAGAGATGGATTCCCTGATAATTGTTTTTGTTGAAAATTCCAGTTTTGGTGAAATTCCCTGTGAATTAATAAAAGTAAATATTAGGCTGTCAGAAGCTGTGGACTCTAAAGTATATAATTTTTTAAAAATGGATCTAACAGGTCAATAACATTAAAAAAAAACTAAACAGATGTTTTGGGCTCAAAATTCATCCTCAGCTTACATCAAAAACAGTAGAAATATTATTACGAAATGGGAAATCCAGAAAGATGGGAGTAAAGTTTTAGTTGACTGAAATATCTATTATTATTAAAAAGGAATATATATATATATATATATATTATATATATATATATATATATATATATATATATATATATATATATATATATATAATCACAATATTGGGTCTAAGAGTTCTGTTATTTCGTATGGAACATACCAAAGTGTGGTAGAATGATGTTAGATAATACGAACGATTAAACCAGACATATAGAATATAAGATGCAGTAAGCTATTGCATTATTGTGGTATTAAAACCTACCAAGGATTAGTGACCTATACGGTGTGATACATTTATTTGCAAAGTACAGAGGTGATATTAACATTTGCACATAATGCAAACTGATAAAATATAAGAACACTTCCTGGCAGTATTTTTCTCAGTGCAATGCAATTACGACAATTTGGAACTTCAAGATATTTTAAAATCAAAAGCATTCGTCTATTACAGATAATTTGTTTCTTGAAAAAATAAATATCTGAATAGAGATCTCAAAAAAAGTATATAATAATAAAAAACAATAATGATAATAATAACAATGTAATCTATTTATATAGCGCCTGTCCATACAATATATCTCTAGGCACACAAAAAATAAATAAACAAAATTATTTTATCATATTATCAACAACATTTAAAAGATGAGAATACGACGGAATTATCTTTAAAAATGTAAATTGAGGTAAATATGTTCTATGAGGTAACCTTACAAAAATAATGTATTTAAACCTGTGCTATATTATGAAGATAGCTTGCCCATTCTTTTTCAACTTTAATTTATTCTTTTTTAAAAATGTTCAATTGGTTCTTTCTAAACACCATCCAAATATACGTAACAGAAAGAGATATAGTGATATACTTACTGGGAATGCAACTGTCCTTGACATAAGTATTTCTCTCTCATGTGCAGAATAAGATGGAGCCAAAGTGGAGTATGGATAAAGGAAGTCACGGCAGTTTGTTGAATAGGAAGCTAGTCTAACTGCACCGTCTGTATACTCTGACAACTGCACAAGCTCAAAGATGACAATTTCATCTAAATATGATGTTTTAGAAAAAAAAAAGATTTTCAACCTTTTCCCGTTATATAAAGTAATCTATACGAGAAACTCAAAGCGTCCACATTATCTATCTTTGATAATTAAATTGAAGCTTCCATCCATTTCCTAGTATAAATAGTCTTGAAATATTTTGATTAAAAATATTATTGTCGTGAATAGTTTTTTACATCTCATTCATGATGGGAAATAAAATAAATAATATGCACAAGGCATGCTCTCCACTTGAGTGGGTAGTCGCCACCGAAGTGGGTAGTTGTGCGATTTACTAAGCACCCATACCTAGGTTTAGGGTAATCCATATGAATAGAAGATTCAAATATAACAGAGAGAAAGAGTGATAGGTGGCTGCTGCTTAAATAGCCTGATACAAGACATGACGTCGCAATTCACGAGAAAAGCACATACATGAAAACGGAACACCATGACAACCCAGGACAGCTCACAACAACCTTGATAGACAGTAAACACAAACACACAATACAGGAAGGCATATCATTCCCTATATAATAATAAACCATTAAATTTAGAGAACAATTCTTTACCTCATTAAGTTTATCAATATTAGTAACAACATACATTGGTAAAAACATATCTTGAATAATATGCTCCATTTCTCCATCAACAACAACCGAAGAACTGATTTCAACAACACAAGGAAACATTTAACTGCCTCAGCACCTTAACACACATGATGACATTCTAAAGCTAAGAACACTTGCACTAGACAGAGATATATGGAGGCAAATTGCTAATTGGATAATAGAAACAGACTGACAAACTCAAAGTGATGCACACATTCACGGCAAGCGTCCATAGAGACTGTGAAGCCATATTCATTCATTCATTCATTCATTTCTCAATCAATGGCATATCTTATTATTTAAAATAATATATAACAACTAATAATATATGACAACTTGGCTTGGGTTAATAACTGTAAAATCATTTAACTTGGAACATAGCGTATGTCAATGTATTGGTAATGGTAATTATAGTTATAACATAGACAGGTTAAAATTTATGGTTAGTAATATTTTCCTTTTATATATCAAAGACATATCTTATGATTTAAAAAAAAAAATCTTAATTAACAAAAAAAATGTCAGTTGTCTGAAAATCAATACAAACCTTCGAGCATGTCAGCAACTTGGCTTGGATCAATAGCTGTGTAGTAAGTCTGTAAATGTTTTATAAAGAGAGTTACATAACTATGCATAAAATGAACCATGTCGAAAAATACAATTTTAATTTGTGAAAATTAGTAAAGGTAAATCCTCAATATATGAAAAAATGAGCATTTCTATTACACAATATTCACTAAACATGCTTAAAGTGCTTCACTGTGATTTTTTTAATGGATAAGCACTCTATTCATAAGTATAATTCATCAATATGTATAAACGTACACAGGCCGCAATATTCTGATAACAAAGAATAATAAGTAAAAAATATAGGGACATTCGAATTAGAAGAAACCATACTCAAGTGTGTATTACTGCTTACCTTGTCCTCTGACATATAATTTTTCGAAATTTATAATTTAAGAAAATAATTAATTAACTTCAAAATGGAGCGCTGACAACGAAGGCGCATGTAATTTATGACTTGAAACTTGAAAACTGAGATAAGAAATCGATGTTTATGGCTTTTTGGGACTTTTGGACTATTGTTCAAAAATCCAATAATGAAATCCATTTTTAACAATGTCCAGTTATAATCCTGCTCTGTATGATTCCCAAGGTGTATGCTTATAAATTGGCAACTTTAACCAATTACAAAATGATATCTACTTGAGATGTTATTAGGATTATAAACATAAAAAAAACAAGAGCATGTTTTGCTTTACTGAACACTAACAAAGTCAATTTAAGAAAAAAAAAAGGTAACAAATTTGTAATTCACCTTTTCAAAGCGAAACTTCTCACTGAGAATAAGAGGGAAACATGATGCAATCAGTCTTGTGTTCCTATACTGGTTAAACAGAGAAACACTGATGTAAACATCTTCTCTGCTTGGTAACCAAACTCCTGGAGCAGATACCTGATGGCGTGATAATTGAAAACAATATATAGATCATATGGAGTGACAAACATAAGAGTAAAGGTTATTTCAATTTGCCAACAAATAAACAAAAAATCATGTAGATCCATATTTTTGTGCTTTATTAGTTGGGTGGAGAGAAATAGTACTATTCAAGACATGCTAGCCATATTTATATTGTAATTTGAATGTATATCAGGGAGTTTTCTTTCAACTATTTTGTTGGACAAAGAAGTCCGTGTTTATAAAAAATTGTGAGTGTTTGAATAAGGATATATATATTATAATCATTTATCAAAATGATTTTTTTGAAATAAAATATAGAAAATATGGCTTTAATCACTCAATCCTAGAGATTTTTGCTACTTTTCAAAATTGGAGAAAAATGTATTGAAATGAGCCTAGATAATTTTATTCAACAATCATTAACAAGTGATACTACTTGATACTACGCCTATAATTTGGTCAGAAAAATGTAATAAATAGCCATGGGTTAAAAGTAACTCGGGTAAACTACGGATAATATCAGGGTTAGGGTTGGGTGAGTTAAAAAAAACAACAGCAACAACATAAACAACAAAAAAAAAACAAAATCAAAACTCAAAAATTAATAAACGAACAACCAAATAAAATCATGTCTGCAAAAGATTTGAAAGTACACTGGCCAGAAAAAAATTAGTAACATTGAGCTGTGGCAGAAAACAAACCAACAGCCATTTGAAAAAGAAATATTGAAGAGAAAATGGAAATGGATCGGTCACACTCTAAGAAAACCAACAGCAAGCATCACTTGGAAAGCTTTGACCTGGAATCCACAGGGCATACAAAAGAAGGCCGGCCAAAGAACCGATATAGAAACAGATACCCAGCGTTCGGGACAGACATGGAGAGGTTTGAAAGTGATGACACCGGACAGAAAAAGTGGACCTTCGTTGATGGCCTATGGAAAAGGCCAAAGTAAGTTGTTTTTTTTAATCTAAAGAAGTTTGCAATAAATAAAATAATAGAAATGACGTATCAAAAACGACACAGACACAACGTTTGCCAGGAATGTGTCGAGTGATCATACCAATAACTGTAACTGTAAGCAATTATGAGAACTAAGAGTAAGAGAGTGTTTTGGGGTTGGACCCTTTAAAATAATCACAGAATACTTGTTAAACATTTGGCAAGAAAATTGAGCCATTCCTTACTGTATATTAGCCCAACCAGCTCTGTGAATGTGTTAAAGTAGATGACACAGAAGTATGAAAGCTTTTGAGCAAAACCAGATGGTATTTCTTCTATTTGCAAATAAACATTTGCCTAAGAATTTGCTCCAATGTACATATTACTGTTTGAAATATCCCTAGAGCAAAGACAAATTCAGGCAAGCTGGAGAGATGTTAATATCAATTCCATCTTTTTAAAAAAGAACACAAGAACAAAGCCGAAAGTTACAGTTACAGTTACTGACATCAATGACTACTTCTAAACGTATGGAGCATGTTACAACAATACAGTTGAGGCCAGTAGTTGGAACACCGCTTTATTGGAACAACTGGTTAATTGGAATGATTTGTCGGTAACAGAATTTTTTGCTATATAATTTCTATTGGTTAATTGGAATGCATGCAGGTTAATCAGAACAATTGCTGACCTTCAGAACATTGTGAGAATTTTTTATCTTTCCGAGTAATAAAAAATATAATTTATCCCTACAAAAAGATAACAATAATAGAATCAGCCCTTGTCTTCAAACAAACAAGTAGGTCTGTTAATTAAAAATAACATCACGCCCATTCTTACCCATTCCCTTTTATATGGTCGTATATTATACTTTACCCCTTTGAGTGTCTTGGAAAGCAACAAGTAATCAATGAGCTCGGATAATGATGCAATGATTTATTTGCTTGATTTGATTGATGCGTTGATTATCATCATGTTTACATGTGTTATATTAAATATTACTTAAACTGAAGGATGAAATATTAGGCAAACTGAAAGTATGCTCTGTTTTGCTATTGTTATATTTACCACAACAGGCATGCACGTAGTCTTGATAGGTTGTTCAGATTACGAAAACTACTTATGGAATCCGTTAATTGGAATAAATTATAAGAAATGGCACTGTTCCAATTAAGTGGTTTGCACTGTATAATAAAACACTTTGATAAATCTTATAAACCTATTGATCAATACTAGATATAGTTTCTGTTCCTTAAAAAATCATACCAGTATCAACAAATTTACAGAATTTGTAATTACATTAACAAGCGGGGCCAAGCAGACAATACATTGGTGGGTTTTAGTAAATCTTTGACAAAGTCAACTATAAAAGCCTCATGGCAAAGCTGGGACACTCTGGATTTTCAAATGATTTACTCTCATGGGTAGTGTCATTCTATAAAATTGGACAGAGGAGTTATTGTTGAGAATAAAATGTCCACACCTGTCAAGAGCTCCAAAGGAGATTGTACTTGGGTCGTTCTTGTTCATAATATACATAAACATAATGTGCCAGGGAGAGTATCCAAGGGAACTGAATCAAGATTTTTTACTGGCTTATCATAGCAGATAAAAACATTGAAACGACACCAAAATGCTCCAAAATGACTCCAATAAACTGCAGGGCTGAGAAAACGAACAGAAGATGGAATTCTACCAACAAAAATTCAAAGTCATCTGCATTATAAACAAACTTGACTACTTACTCAATAGATCAATAACAATTAGAGATTCAACAACTTAAGACCACAAAATGTCATAGAATCATCACAGTGAGAAGATTTTCAGAGAAAAAAAAATCCAACAATTGAAAAGAAACGTAGCTTCTTGTCAACAACCAGTGAATGAATTTGTCAGATCAATGCTAAAATACACATGTAATGAAAGAGACCCACATACACAACGATCTGTTCAGAAATTTAAACAAATCCAAAGAAGAGCATGTCGGTTTGTTTGCAACAAAAACTCAAATAAAGAGAGCGGGGAAAAATTGGATGGAAATTACTGGCCGAAAGGAGAAAGCAATAGAAGCTAATTTATTCAAAACGGTCAAAAAGAGATGCCGGAATCCCATTTAGCTCCAACACTAAAGAGGCGATTGTGATGGTTAGGATTATTGATTACTGTCAAAATGTTTTGTGTATATTTTAGATGTCAACATGTAAACACTTATGATGACACTTGAAAATGGTTAGTATTAATAATAGATATTGAAAAATAATATCCGGAGGTATTAAAAACACCAGAGTGAAAAAATAACCGTTTTCATGGAGTGTGCTTGTAACATCATCACAATATTGCGATGACAATAAGGTATCAATCAATCCACGTTTTAACTAAGTTCACTCCTTTATAATTTCATTATTATGTCTTTTTAATATCAGTGAAAGTTATACGTGATTGTTAATTTAGTACAGCGGGGATTTAAAAACATGACAGGACATGCTCCAGTTCAAAAAACAACTGTTAATATAAAAAAGTGTTAAAAGAAAGTCAATCAGTAAAAATGAATGGGACTATAATTTGTGTGATATATCAACGGTTTTTAACCAAATTAGTTGATTTTCTTCTCTACAACTCACTGCATGTAGATCCAGGTCAACAATGCATCTCAGTGCTCGTCTCGGCATTTTCTTGTAATAATTATTTAACAGATTCCCCGACTATGGAGTAAGGTACCGATCTTAGTGAAATCAATAATGTCCCACTTTGCCAGCTACTACCAGTGTTGAGTCCCGTTGCAAGGGACGCACAGAGAAGAGGCGTAGCGCAACGGGGAGACTAATTTTACTCTTAATATCTAAACAAGCTCAAAGCGCTCCTTAGCAAAATCATAATGTAAATATCATATATGAGTAAAAAAATATTTTGAATTTTAATTTGATTATATGTATTTTGGAATGAAATTTTAATTTAATGATAAATTGACAACTAGAAAAAAAAAAGTTTAAATTTGTAATAAGATCTCCCCTCAAGAGTACTTTTAGACTTCCGGTACGAAAAAAGTGAACACAAGCCAAAAGTGAAAGTAGAGAGATTTGTCGTCCATTGTTTGCGGACTAAGGTATTTCAACAAAATGGATGCTTATGAATCAGTTCAAAAGGGGGGTCTTAACTTGAAAAAAGGACTAAGTGGGGTGTCAGATCAAGGATCTAAAAAGTGAGTTTTCCTCATAGTTTACCAGGTAATATGTTGCTGCTCGAAGAAATGAATAACAATGTGAAATTGAATGTGTAACTACGTAAGTGACCGTGTAGTGAAGTGTTAGTGTAAGCTTCAACTTCAATTTATCATACGAAAACAGATAAAATGGACGTTTCGGGTTTCCCCTTTATCAACAAAACAGGATGAATTAAACACTACAGACGAATGAGATAATGTGGTAGTGGCTTTGTTAATATTGATGATCAGAATCAGGAAATTTGTTCCTTTGTAAGGAAGCACCAATTTAAAATTTAATAGAACAATAAGACATATGGTCTAGATATTGATAAAAGGTGCGCAAAATTAATTAAGTCAAAAGATGGGAGGCGGGGAGGAACTGTGTCATGCAGTATAGAAAGTGAAATACAATAAAGTGCAGACTATTGTTGGAAAATAAATAAAAGGGAATTGATATTGGAAATATACAAAATATTTGGGATGGATGTTACAGTAGTACCTACTATCTAATACATCCATCCCAAATATTTTACATTTATAAAGCTCAAAATTGTCTAAGTCATTTTGAATTGCGTCGATTTTCTGAATAAAAAATAAAGCGAACATTTCAGGTAACTTGGCATCATTGTACAAAGAAGGTAGAGGTGATGATGTTGATTTTCCTAGAATTTCATCACATGTTGAGAACAGCTGTTTAATGATTGGTATTTATAAGCTTGTCATTGTAATGGGCCTGCTTAGCTGCTATTATTGTCTTTTTCCATTTGAAAGTGGCTGATCTGAAACAGTTCCAGTGATCCTGTCAGTGGGTCTTCTTCCATAAACGTTCCGATTTTCTCACGTACCCATTGGCTTGGCCAACATCCTCTGTATACCAGGGAGCAAAACGACGAAGAATTTCAAATGTCAAATGTACACTATTGGTTTTGGGAGATGATATGTTTTATTTTCCTTGTAAACAGTCTCTCTGTTGTGTACTGTTATAGTTTTTGTTTTGAATATTTATAAACATTTGAGTATATTCGTCTTAGTGGGAATATGGGCTATTTAGCTTAAATGCTGGTCAACTAACTTCGCAGCATTTGTGTGTGTTGAACCTGTGACCTCAAAAAGTCGGGGAGAGAGTGGCTCTCGATAGACTAGAATTTGAAGCGACTTTTTTTTGGGTCGTTGATAGCTCGTACGGTAGAGTCACGATCTCCCCGGCCAGGCGGAGTTGTCGTACCAGTAGGGTCGCAGGTTCGAACTCCCATCACCGCCGTGAAGCTTTTATTCTCTGTTGGCTTCTGGCACTTTCCTACACATTTCATTTCTTGTAATTAAAAACAAACAACCCATAAGATGTTTTAAAAGATGTTGCTTTTTTATTGATTTGTGACTACTTTGTTTTATATTTGTTTATCTCTTAATAGAAAAAAGAAGAAGAGCAAAGAGAAGAAAAAGATTGAGGAAGTTTTATCTAATACTGACATAGAGGGAGCAGAGGAATTCAAGACATCACGCCCATCAAAAACAAAGGCAGAAATTGCTTTTGAAAGAGCTAAACAGAAAAAGGTAAGAAATCAAACCTATTTTAGTTAAAATATTAGAGAAGGAAAATAATGAATGTATTACAAAAAACGGAAATTGTTACCAAACTAACCCTCTAATATACAGTTGCACTTAAAAGTAAATTCAAAATTCTTGTCCTTAATTATTTTTATACTCGTAAGAGAAAAGTTTATTATCAATATAGTATATTATAAATTTTTATGATAAATTATCTTTTCAATGGACACATGATTATCAAAAAATTACCTAACAACATATATCAGTAAAAAGTGCCTCCAAAAATATGCCTTTTAAAAAGATTGCCATAAATAACATTCAATTTTAAAGGATTCTTTTTAAAAATTGCAAATGTTCAATGCATGTGGAGGCTCAAAGAATAAAAAAATCTAGATTTTAAATTATATACATTTTATGGAGCATATAACATAAACTGGTAGGTCCATGTGTCTAGTGCTGCTAAATAGTCGCTCTACTAAATCAGTCATAGTCATAGCAGATACACTAAACGAATGTTGACAAACCCTACAGTTTTTCATTAAAAATGACTTTAAAGACATCTAACATTTTATGTGATGATGGACTTTGAGGGCTTTGTCTACTGATGCTTTCTATCTGTCAATAACTGATCTTTGATAAGCCAAGAGGATTGGCTTGGTATCAAAAAGTTATAGAATGTGAAGATACATCGGTTTGCTTACTTCGAGTAGGACACAAATCCTTCTCTGTCTGTTTCTAAAATAAAGATTCTAAGAATGAATATGGTGCTAAATTTGGCACAATTAAGAATGTAAAGACAAGAGGCCATCATCAGGGATCTATAGTAACGATTTCCTTTTTTCAAACCTCAATTTTTCTCCTTGAATAGCATCCACCACCTCTACACCACAAGTTTGTTTCATAAGCTGGGCCTCAAAATGCAGTAGTTGCAGCTATGTCTTTCGAAAGCAGAGATTTGACTCTGCCATATCTCTACTTTGAAGATTACGCTCTGAAAGTCAAATTCACAGCATGTGTCATAGTTCATTGCTGTCTACGAAACACTGCACCTCCCTACCTTACAGAACTCTTTAAGAAATTTGTAAAATACTAACGAAAGCGTGAAAATGGAAAGGCTTCGTATGGGAACAAAACAGACAATGGGCGTTTCGGGTACAAACCCTTCGTCACCACAACAATACACAAATAAACGTGGAAAACAAATAAAATATAATGAAAAATAACTTGTATCGTCTGTACTCAATGGTGGTTGCAGTATGAATGAAATGTTAGCGTGGCGTGGGTAGAGGATAGGGTGCCCCAGGGGGGTGATCTAATTGATAAGAAAAGGTCAGCGTCAGGGAACAGAACCTTCCAGAAAATAATGGAAGATAAAAGACATATTAGTGGTAGTAGTAGTAGTAGTAGTAGTAGTAGTAGTAGTAGTAGTAGTAATAGTAGTTAGTAGTAGAAAGCAGTAGTGAAATGGGGTTGTTGGATGAGCGAAGGTCGAATCTTCGCGAAGGAAATACGAACGGTCGGATGGCGATGCGATAGTAAAGTGGAATATACCGATAAATAGATAGAAAAGAGGGGAGAGAAGAGAAAGAGAAAAAACAAAAAAAAAACAAAACAAAAACAAAAAAAAAAAATAAAAAAATAGATAAATAAATAAAAAAAGAAAAGAAAAAAAAAGAGAAAAAAATTTATTTTTTTTAAAGAAGAAGACGGGGAGGGGGGGGGGGGTGAGGCAGACCGGGAGAGAGAGAGAGAGAGAGAGAGAGAGAGAGAGAGAGAGAGAGAGAGAGAGAGAGAGAGAGGGAGGGAGGGGACATGGAGAGAGAGAGAAGGGTTGGGGGTTGAAAGAGGGCGAGTAAACAGCCGGGTGATAGCTGGGTCTATATGTATATTAATGGATAAATAAGTGGATGAGTGGACACAATGAGAGATAGCTAGGAAGGTAGATGACTATGAATTGGTAGATAATCAGTAGAAAGACAGATAGATAGATAGGTAGGTAGAGTTGTAGTTGTAGTAGTATGAACAGTAGTATTAGTAGTAGTAGTAGTAGGAGTAGTAGCAGTAGTAGTAGTAGAAGTAGTAGTAGTAGTAGAAGTAGTAGTAGTAGTAGAAGTAGTAGTAGCAGCAGCAGTAGCTGTAGTGGCAGCAGTAAGAGCAGCAGTGGTTATGAATATGGGTGACGTTGACATCTAAAAGGCTCAAAGATAGTATTGACTAAGAGGTTGTTGCACAGCGGGATACGAAGTGGAGGTTAGTGGTGGTCAATCCTGGTGTTGAGTCCGCGTTGAGTCAGCGTTCCCAACGACTTGATCAGGTGAGTTTCCCTGCGTCGACGGGCGGAAGTGTCCGAATGGCAATATCTAAGCACACACACATGCACACACTGTACATCGCAGTGGTCCGGCAGATTGAAGTGTCTGGCCACAGCTGTGTCTGCACAGTTCGATATGTCACGCAAGTGCTGCACGAATCTGTCACCCAGCCTCTTTCCGGTCTCACCAACGTAAGCAATCCCACACAGGGAGCACGTAATCGCATAGACTAGATTACGGTCAGTGCAAGTAAACGGCTGCCTGATGTCCCAAATCTTGTCAGGAAAACTGACTCTGTCGTACTCCCACAGGTGCCCACAAGTCTTGCATCGGGGTCACATACACGATCTGGCTTTAGGCCCATCCCTGGGTATGGGTTCCAGGCGGCTTCTGACAAGGAGATCCCTCAGGTTACGATCCCGTCGATATGCTACCAACGGGGGTTCTGAGAAAACTCTGTGGGTGTCTTCACCCGCCTGGAGGATCCCATAATTTTGCAATAGGATGTTCCTCACCTGATCGGCATGGGGGTGATGTGTGAGGATTTAAATGGGATGCTGTGTCTCCTGCTTCCTGGCATTGCGAGGCCTCATTGCTGCTTCTCTCGACACGAGGCTGGCTTTCCGGACAGCCTTAAGCAAAACCCTTTCGGGATATTCCCGTGCCCTTAAAAAATCGAGCATGCGATCACGTTGAAGCGCAAATTCATCATCTTCCAGACAGAGTCTCCGCAAGTGGAGTATCTGACTGAATGGGATGGAGTCTTTGCACTTCACCGGATGGGATGACCGATAGAGCAGGTAGCTGTGACTGTCCATTTCCTTGTCGTGTACGGTGGTCCGTACTCCCATGCTGGTCAATACAGCCTTGATGTGCAAGAAGTTCACCTCAGAGGTTGAAATCTCATAAGTGTACTCTATGGACGGGTGGAAGGAGTCCATGGCTAGGATGAACCCTTTCAACTGGCTGTGGGTCAATGACATAATGCCGAAACAGTCGTCAATGTACCTTTTGAACAGCTCAGGGGCAGGTCTACTGTACTGACGGAAGAAAGTTTCCTCAAGGTAGCCCATGAAGAAGTGAGCATATGAGGGACCCATCTTGGTGCCCATTGCAACACCTGGGATCTGATCGAAAAATACATCATTGAACTCAAAAGTGTTGAGTGTGAGCACAAGTTCGGTGAGCCTCACAATGCTGTTGCTGGAAATCCCTGGTAATGGATGACAATCGACAAAATGCCTGATGGCACGCAGTCCGTCAGGATGCGGTATGGATGTGTACAGTGCCTTCACATCCATGGTGAAAATCAGCCGTGGACGTTCATCCTGGAATCGAATGTCGTCGAGGACACCAAGAGCATGGTTAGTATCCTTGATATACGATGGCAGGGTGGGAACTATACGCTGAAATACCGCATTGAGGAACTGCGATACCTTCTCAGTGGGGCACGAGATAGCCGTCACAATTGGCCTTCCTACTACTACTACTACCACTAATATGTCTTTTATCTTCCATTATTTTCTGGAAGGTTCTGTTCCCTGACGCTGACCTTTTCTTATCAATTAGATCACCCCCCTGGGGCACCCTATCCTCTACACACGCCACGCTAACATTTCATTCATACTGCAATCACCATTGAGTACAGACGATACAAGTTATTTTTCATTATATTCTATTTGTTTTCCACGTTTATTTGTGTATTGTTGTGCTGACGAAGGGTTTGTACCCGAAACGTCCATTGTCTGTTTTGTTCCCATACGAAGCCTTTCCATTTTCACTCTTTTGTTAGTATTTTACGATCACCAGCTTCAGGCAGCCCTTACCGTTTTCTACTTTTAAGAAATTTGACAACCCGATCTTTGCATACCTTCAATGACCCCTTCCGAATGGCTGTCCTGTCCCATACTTGTCTAAAGCCAGGATCAAGGTCCATTTCTCATTTTGGTCGATCTGTATGGAACACCATTCTACACAGCATTTGGGAGTCCAGATCATTGTCTATATTCGAGAAATCCTTTAAAACCTTTCTTTTTTTAGTATCATGTAAACTTTCTTGAAAATTAATTGCTAAGGATGCCATGCGCTATATAAGAATCCATTATTATTACAGTGGAACTCAGACACAATGGGGATAGTGGGACTAGCAAAAAATCTCAGTTTTAGTCAAGTCCTGTTATATCCATGCATACAGAATTTGAAGGGAAACAATACTGAAGGAAATTTTTTAAAACCCAAAAGATACCCACCCACTTCGAGTTATCTCCCTAACTAAATAAATTAGACAACATGACTGTGACTTCCATTCCTGTAATCAACATACCTCATCCCCTCTTCCACGTACTTCAGGACACAAGGCGGATTGGAACAATGCAACTGTTAATTCTACCATCCTCCTTTCCTCTGCTTTCCACCCATTCCAACCATAAAACTGACAGCCACTAAGTGCACTTCAAAACTGAAGTAGCACACAGTCCTAGTCTAAGGTTTCATATAGAGCTCATCACCACCTCACTTCTCATTGGGCATAGTTACCTAATTAGTCACGAGACACACACCCCTCACTCTATGAGTAACATATTGGACCTAAGTGTATCAACATGTTAATCTGTCAGTTCACAAGCCTTTTGTTGCATTCTCTTGTATACACAAAGAAACGTCAGTAGTACACACAATAATGCAACTTGCTCACTCTCACTTCATCTCCGTTCTCTATAAGTTATGTGTGTCATGTGTGCCTTCCTCTTTTCTTCTTGAGAACGTGTTTTTCTCAACAGGGTACTAAATTTGCAACTCACACCCCTGTTGTAGCCGTGTTCCAAGAAATATTTCCCTGTCATAGCCATTCATGATTTAAATGAATTATATAGGCCGTAGAACAGGGATTTTAAAACTTTCCGTTGTAGCAGAGCTCCTGTTGCAACCGAGGCCATTAAATTTGAGTTGTACTGTATTATTTTTACAATCTCAAAACTTTCCCCCAGACCTGTCACAGAGCATTTTACGATTGACTTGATGGTGAGTGGCTGACTCCTGTAGTACCCACTGATAGCAGCCACTAATATTATATGTTTCATAGATGATAGTATGGTGGTTATTTCTATTCCATGTAATATAAATAAAGTTTAAGTCATATGAGCATATCTCATTTTCGGTGAAAGTTGCAAATGAGGTCATGCAATTTCATCTAAGACAATCTACTAAATAGGTAAATAATTGAAACCACAGTCATCATGACAATCCACAAAGGTACCAAGCAATTACTTTAGGAACAAAAATAGTTTTCATAAATAAAGCATGGTGTCTATTCCATGGATATTCTATTGTCAAGATTGTTCATTTTTTGTTTCTAATAACCAGTCATGTCTTGTCAAATGACACGTCCATCTAAATAAATAAGAGGTCACATTGTCTGTATTTTTAGCTTCTGTTGATATTTAATCAGTGTATAAATAGTATTTTCTCATCGATTTTTTTCTTACCTCAGACACAAGAGCAGATTTTGCAAAGAGCTACAAAGACCCATAAAGAGAGAATTATGGTGAGTCAAACTTTTATTCCATTATGTTTTACAGTTTCAGTTTCCACATTTTTTTTTTATGAGTTTCCACTTTTACTCTTTTACACTACAGTTCACTCTGCTTAATTTCAAATCGGTTAATCGCACACTCTGCTTATATGCTACACATTCCTGAAAAACATAATTTTTTCTGTATACTCGCTCCGCTTAATCACTACACCTTGATTGCAGTGTATATCTTGGGGCAAGAATAGAGGCAATTGGAAAATCGTCCCCTGATATCCAAAGGAGGATAGCACCTGCCCAAACAAAATTGACAGAAAAGATGACACTATGGAAAAGTGAAACATCCAACTGAAAATGAATTTATTAAGAACATGAATATTTCAAACAGCATTATATGGATGTGAATCATGGACAATCAGAAAAGATGAGAATAAAATTAATCCATTTGAAATGAAGTGCTACAAGAAAATTCTCTGCATTCCCTGGACACCAAAGGAAACTAACAAAAATGTGAAAGAGTCCCTGAGCATTGGGGAGCCATATCTCATCAAGATGATACAGAAACTAAAACTTGCCTTTTTTTTTTGGATATATAAAGAGACATGACACCCTTGAAAAAATTTTCTAGAAGGTATTGTGAATGGTAAAAGAGGGGCAGGGAAACCAAGAAGAAGATATCACACGACATCAGCGAATGGATGAATAAGCCAGTGACTGAATGTGGAAGGATGGCGCAGGATAGAAGCTTGTTTCAGTTTGCAGTTGCGGAGGCCACGTCCAAGAAGGATAAGCCATGATGGTGATTATTTTGGCAAGTGAAATGTGTCTAATATGCTACAGATCAAAGGCTATGAAGGAAATAATGCAGCGGCGATCTGGGGAAATGGTCCACATGTCACAATTTATTGGAAATTGAGTTATTGATGCAACAGTGAAAAAATAAACAATTCTCTACATTTTACAGTATTAATTTCGTGAAAAAATAAAAAGTGGCTGAGTTATGCAATTTGTAGGAGTCAATTTGTAGAAAAGTTGTTTTAAGAAAAACGTCTGCAAAGTTTACTAAAACGTTATTTCAATAGTAACATTTCCCTCTGGAAAAAAAACAAATAATATTAGAATATTTAAACTGTAAATAATACTTTAAAATTTGTTGAAGGTATGCAGAAATGAACAATCTATCACATTATTGGGCAATTCCATTTTTAATTGGACAGTCCCAAAGTACTTTTTATTTGACAAATCTCAATAGTACTTCCTTCGACATTTTGACCATTTACCTAGAGAGTCTCACATATGGTGACACTTCCAACATTAACAAATGATTGAATTGAAATGAAATGAATGTATCTTGAATGCTTTGTTATCCACTTTCCATTTATTATATCCACTACAGTGTGGACAAAGAGTGCTCATTGCTGTGGTCAAAGTCACAGTAGGCCTGGTTGACATACCTAGATGCTATGATTCTTACCTTCTCACACTCTTACCATGGTAACCTTGGTGATCTGTAAAATGTATTCTAATCCAATGACTGCTACAAGGGTACTGTTAAGGCTCGGTAGTAAGAGTAAGATAGCAGAACTGAAATTCAAAGCAAAATTTGAAGTCCATGATCTGACATGTAAAAAGCTCAAGGCATGAAAGAAAAAACTTCATCATCATCGTCATTATTATTATTATTATTATTGTGTTTCTTTTTTTTCTGCATGGGACAGCTACTCCATTAACTTTTAAATGTATACTTTATATTGCAGGAATTTAACCAGCATTTGGACAACCTTACAGAACATTTTGACATCCCTAAAGTCTCTTGGACCAAGTAGTCATCTTTATTTTTCTGGATCACCTTTGGCCAATATATATACTGTCAATAAAAATAAGAACATGCTTAATTGTAAAATTAATAGTGCAATGGTTTTTATTGGGATGCATGTTCATGTGTAGATGAAACTTCCACATATTTTATCAACTGATAGGATATGCAGTTTTTAGCATAAGCAAGCATACATTATTACTTACATTAAACTTTGTAGGTCAATGACTTTTGCTCAATGGGTGTTGCATGCAATTAGTCGGATTCAACGAGGGATTCTGAAATCCCTGTTTCTTGGACCTGTGTTTTCTTAGGAAATATAAACGCATTCAATGAGCCTCCTAGCTCATGGTCATATTCAATGAGGTAATTTTGGCCAGAGAAATGCTACCTGCAAAGTGACACAAAAGCGTTCATTCGCATTCCATAATTTGTTTTGATCACCTAAATCACATGTGAGTGTGAACTTTTCTTGTAGCCTAAAATAAGTGTGTAATCATGGTAGCATGAAGCTACTCGACTGTTGCGTGAGGTACATGCCAATTGGATTCAATAGTCTGGTGTCACATCGCCCAGCAATGGCGGCCATCGTGGTTCTAAACAAAGAAAATCAGTACTTTTTATTCTTCATGCTGGCTAGAACTGTTCCTATGTCTTGTGATCAGTATGTGTAAAAGTCAAAACATGATCAGATTTATAATGCTTTTTTTCCTCTGGATACGCTTTTATGTCGGAGAAATATTTCATAAGGGCGTCCGTCATTGTTCAGATAGTTTAGAGCCAGTTACTAAGTTACCATGTGTCATTACGAGGGAAGTGACGTTACGACTGTTGATGCGTATTACAGCTTGTTGTGGCAGCTGTTTGTAGTTTTGTATGTGTGAGAGAGAGAGAGAGAGAGAGACTAACTGCAGATGAAAATTTGAGTGAATGGTCTACTTTTTTTTTATTTATGGAAACTTTGGATTTTAAAAAAAAGTCTGTCAATCAAAGTTGTATGTTGTTCAACAACAGTGATGTTGGCTCGAGTTCATGAGAATGTGATATTGTGAATTCAAGTGCAGTGGACCACCTGTGTAAAGTGCTTTGAGGTTTTAACATACAGTAAAATTACTTTAAACCGAAAGAAGCTAAACCGAAAAATACCTTAAACCGCAAAGAATTTAATAAATTGTACTAGTTTCTTCATTATCTTTGTACTAATTCTTACGATGAACCGAAATACTTAAGCAGGACTTTCTTTAAACCGAAACAACTTGAGAGCACCTTCCCTTTTTCTCTCTCTCTATTTTTCTTCAAAAATTCGGGAAGGTGGCCACACGTAATAATGCCCGGCGATATTATACAAAGATGAGGGTGATGGGTGGGGTGGGGGTGGGGGGTAGGCAAACACTTCAATCACTGCACTTGGGTTTGGCCAACACCACAATTGCACAGACTGGAAAAGGAAGACAGCGGGTGACTGGCAGGCGAAAAATGAGGAAAGAGGGGGGGTTGGAGTGTAAAATCACGCAACCGAGATGTTCTCGCTCGTGTGTTGATGCTTTGGAACTGACAAATTTTCAACATGAGAATAAGGAGGGAGGGGGTGGTAGACAACTTACCATTGACATGCCACTTCATTTAAATGTGTGTGTGAGGGGGGGGGGTGAGGTTCTATGTAACTAGGCCTTTGAACCAGTGACATCTATATGAAGTCCTAGCTTTGAACCTAATGGCTTCTCAACAAAAGACGGGTGTGTAGTAGACAGCTTAGCATTGACACGCCTTTTCATTTCCATTTCACTTCACCTCTGAGTAGCTGCGCGTCATTCGTTATCAATTATCGCACAAGAACTTTTGATCTTATTTTAGCTTAGCATTTTAGTAAAAGATGTCTGAAGAAAGCACTGTGCTTACACGTTGGAGTTTAAAATCAAAATACTATGTGAAGTCGATGAAAAAAAAGTTGATCAAGACAAAGATATGTAAAATACACGGCATCCAGAACTCAACTCTTTCAACAATTTTGAATTGAAAACGAAAACCCCCAAAAATATTTTTTAAACACACCAAAAAAAAATTTAAAAATTTAATGGTTACGAAGACGGCATTTATTCAACGGGAAACCTATGATACGATTAAATGAGCAAATTCCTTAAACTTAAATAGTTACTACCCTTGAAAAACATTGCAAAACGGGAACTTGCTTTAAACCAAAATGTCTTTAAACCGAAATGGTTTAGAAGGTCCCCAAAATTTCGGTTTAATGTAATTCTACTGTATATCTAGTGAAGTTTAATTTTTAAATATAATTTTATGTTTTCATTCATGATTTTTTTTTAAATCTTGTGAATATCATTATATTATGAATAAATGTCATGGATAATGTAACACTCACTTGGGTCACTTATAATTTTTTTTCTTCAAAGAAGTGTGGACATTTGATAGGGCACAAATTTTAATCCCTTTACTGTGATAATGTGTTCTTTTTTTAAAAACTTCTATCCATACAACATTAGCTGGTGTCTTCTGATCTCCCAGAAGGTGGGCTGAGAGGTCACTTGCTGTGTCCTCTATCCCCCATATATTTTTCCTTTCCATGTTCTCTGGCTTTGTTCTGAATTGAGATTGCTCACTTTTTTTCCTGTTCCTGGCCGGAATCCTTGCCTGGGAGTACAATCGAATGCTTTGTACATTTTTTTGAAGTGATATTCTTTCCTTGTAAATCATCTATGTCCTACTATAGTGATCATTTTTTAATATATTGTACTTTGTAAGACTTTTAGCAGGATTCTTTGCTTCGGCCTGGAAGGGACTTTTAGATGTATATATATATACTAACACCATGGCTGTAAAGGACTGTTTACTTTATATTAACATCTAATGAAATCGAATTCATTAGAGATGGTTAAACAGTAATGATTTATTTTATTCTCTGAACGGCTCATAAAAATAGATCCAGGTTTCGTCACCAGATAGGATTTTGGAAAGTCACCTTTCATTATTCTTGAAGTTGTTAAGCGCATTCTAACCTCGACCCCCTTATTTTCCAGCATCAAAATATTAGGAACCCATCAGGCAGAAAGCTTTTTGAGTCTTAAATCATGGTGTAACTCTATGTAGTGATGATGAACTGAAACAATCTTTATTAGCTTTAAAGTCAATGAGCTCTATTGTCCCCCTTTTTTTAACAACTTCCAGGGCATTAATCCTGTTTCATCACTTAACTTATACAGACTTTTTATAGCCCATGAACGGGGTGGGGTATTTTGACATCCCATGATAGCATGTAGGTCACTCTTGGCCTGTCTTCTTATCCCCTATATCTGTTTTCCTTTCTCAGGTCCCTCTCTGTCTTTCTTTGAATGGAATAATTTGGTTGGAGACTTGAAGGCAAACAGTAAAAAATGTGTAATATTAGTTACAGTACAGCCCACTTATAACAAGGAGTCCCGATTTTCTCCCTATATATAATCAGTAATAAAAAGCTCACCATAACGATATACATTTCAGTCAAAACCCTGGATAGCGACCTCAATATTTCAATAATCACCAATTTCAAATCAAAAGTCAAGGCAAAATTTCTGGTAGAATGAAAATACTTGCTTTCTGACAAATGAATATAGTAATTGTAGCTAATGAAAATGCTTGAGTGGCCCACCAATATCTAGTCCTAGTTGATGTGGGCTTTTTTTCATAGGTGAGGCAAAGCGAGACAAAAAAAACCTCTTTGCATTGCACAAACGTTCACAAGTTGGTCGACCACAGAGTAGTTTGAAACAGCTATTTGCCGAAGAATGCTGAAGTTAATGCAGCTGTGCTTGATTCAAATTCAACAAGCAGATTTCAGCGATCAACGTCGTGGCTTATCATTATAGGGGGGAAGAACCTAATGTCTACCATAAATGCAATCGAGTAAAACCCAAGTAAAATTCACTACTCATTTTGCCTTTTCCAATAGATAAACTGCAAACCATTGTACAGTGTAGAAGTAGGAGGGAAAGCTATAGGTAAACTAATATGCTCTATTAATGGTTCCAAGCCAGGCAATAGCTACACTGGACAGGCATCTGTAAGGCGCTCTGCTGTTACTGCCATTGGAGTGAAAACGTGAGTAATGAGCCCTTTCCTAGGATTAACATTGCTCACCATACTCAATGGGATTCAAATATACCACAAACAATACATTTGCAAGCTGAGTATCATAACACTAACCCACAAAGCTACAAACCCACCTTTTTTGACCCCTCACCCCCACTACAATTTAAAAAATACATTCCAGCACGGTTTCCTCCAAGTCATTCGAATGTCAAAAAATTTTGACTTATTATTCTTTGTTATCATTCCATTCCTTCAATAATGATAAAGCCAACAGAAGAGTCAAAATGCCGGCAGGCGATTATTACATTTACTAAAAAAAACAATTTCCGGCATATGCCAGCGAACTTTCACCCATGATTTAAGAGAATTAAAGGGAATATGTTTTTTTTAAAAAGAATAGAAGTAAAAGTAAGCCAAGTCTGGGGCCATCAGAATTTTGCACACACGCAGATGCCTAGGTATGCACTGATAGGCAAACAACCTTGGAATATTTTTAATATACCTACTCATAGACAAGATTTACAGGAAAATCACAGAAAACCACACATATTCGCATCCTATTGCCTCCCTGATGGCAAAGGACTCGAGCTGACAAATTAGTAAATAGGCACTTATGTAGTGTAAGATAAGATCTGAAAAAGTTTGTGTGAATGAAACTGCCAGACAAAGCAGAGAGAAAAGTGCAGCCTGCAGACTGATTTCTTGGGAAGCTTTTTTGTCTTTGTATTTTTTTCTCTGCTTTGTCCGGCACTGTTTTATACACACTTTTTCAGACCTTTATAAAGGAAACAAGCCAAGGCTATGGCAAAACCAGATTGTTCTGTTCCATGAAAAGAGAATAGAGGGACAAAAACCTAGATAGAAAAGATCCTATGAGTAGCCCCATCAACTATCCGCCAATCTTAGACAAGGACAAAATCCCATATGGACAGGGAAAAAATGTCCAAAAATCCCAAAAAAACCCTGCCAAACCATCAACACCCCGCTATATCACAAATCTAAAGCAAAAGTTGATTTGATAAAACAAAATAACAGCAAATGATAAAATTCACATTATAATATTTATTTAAAATAATTTGTACAATGAATTTGCCCATCACGTAAGTTATTCATTATTCATGGGGTTAAAATTTCCAAAACAACCGATTATCTCTTCTGTGATTCAAAATAAACTCACATCAACCCCTTTACTTAGGATTTTAGAGCAATGGATGATTTGAATTGCTCAAAAGAAGCACCATCATTTTCTTAAGTCTCAGTATGAAATTTCCATTATCTTGTATAAATTAAATAGAGGTTTTTTGCTTTGACATGTGGACTACGAGGTATAAACTTTCACTTTAAGCCAAATTACAATTACAAACTGCTTTTATTCTTACTGAAAACAATTTTCCCCCAAAAAATGTACAGTAAAAATAATTTAAAGCAGGCAGGAGCAAAAAAATGGCCAGACACGAATAGCAAAATGTTAAGATTGCATAATAAACAATATGTCCCTTTTTTTTTTGTTTTGTAAGTGTTACCCATCACTTTGCCTGGGCATGGCTTTCTGAAAGTTTAAGAAGCCCTGAGTCATGTGAGTTGAACATAATTCATTCAATATCTCTTACAATTAGTATCATTTTTGAAAAATCTTTCAGAAATACTTAAGTTTATAGTATCTTGTAAAAATTTATAGTATTACTGCTTCCATATTATATCAAAGTTTTAATAAAAAATCATTGATATTGTAATTAATGACCATTAACTCAATCATTTTTGTTGTTACAATAAATGAATCCTAATTAACAAAGGGAGACTGCATAACAACATAAAAATATCATACTCTAAATTCTTTATTTTTCTTTGTATCAGGGTTTTTCAGTTTATCGAGAAGAAGCTCTGCTCCTTTGAAGGTCATTTTGTTGAGGGAATTATGAACTGACTTCAATTCAGCAGCAACTTTTTCTGTGATTGATGGACAGCCAACTTCTAAGAGACTGAAAATGAGAAAAAAAATAGTCTAAGAGGCTAAAAATAAATAAACATTTGATATATTCATTAAATCAAAAAAAGACTGAAAATAAATAATGTATGACCCAGTATTACAATCTAAGTCAGTTAAGTTTTAGTTAGTTTTCATCTGGTTCTGAACCATGAAAAATTATACAAAAAAAGAAGGTCTACCTACAAAAGTATTGAATGCAGTAAATATCACTTTACAGAAGGGAAAAAAAAGTGTGGAAAAAGATTAAACTTTGTCCATACTTTTTCAATCCTTTGAAACTTCCAATTTTCTCCTTTTCTTTTAGATTCCATGCATGGATCACTTCCCTAAATCTTCCCTTCCATGATAAATATCTGATTTTGATCTCAGTATGTCTGAAGAACTTCATATCATTATACAGACATTAAGTTATCATTACACGACTTAGTGCAAATATTGCTGCTTCAGAAATAAATTACAATAGTTAAATTGAATGAAAGCTTCAATTTAATTAAAGAAGACAGATGATATGCGTGTTTTAGGTTTTCCCTTTGTCAACAAAACATGATGAATGAAACACTAAAGATGAATGATTGATGAGAGAATGGCATTGTTATTCAATTATACTTTGTTATTTATACAATTTAGACACAATGAACTCGATCCCAAGAACACATGACAAATCCCCTTTTCCTTTATATATATATATATATTATAATGATCAATTACTTATTTACATTACTTTACCACGTTTAAAGAAAGCCCAGTTTCAACAAAATCAAACCAACTGAACCCGCAACTTTACCAAACCCAAGATACCTAGTATCTGATGTTCTGATAGGTGTGTCCATCATTCAGTCCACACATGCATTTTAACATTCTGGTGTGACCAATTCATTTTTTCAACTAAATTTCTCAAAAATCAAACAGCAGGGCGGGAAGGAGAGATGAAGTGGTCAGTAAATTGATAGACCAATGAGACTAGAGCATTCTATACACACAGATTTCCTGAAAACCCTAAAACTTTTAAAGAACTAACTTCATAAAAATTGCCTTACCTCAACAACACAAAACAACCTCTGTTACTGGCAGCCCATATTTTAACGGTTGACTTTGGTAGAGCCGCCAGAAGAATTGATGAAAACAAAACTGGAAAAGATCATAAAGAAAACAACTCATTAATCTCTGGCAAAATTTACAAGCAAAGTTATTTTATCATTTAAATAAATCTTATTTCCTTCACAGATCGGAGAAAATTTTTTATTTCATTAAATTATACAATGGTTGTTAAATCAGATTGTGTGTATGTGGTCTTGTGGTATGACATTCGCTTTCCGATTGGAAGGTCTTTGGTTCGATCCTCGCTCAGTGCATAGTTGAGTCCTTGGAAAGGCTCTTTAGTCACATTTTGTCACTGTACTCAGGTGTAAAATGAGTACCTGGCCGTTAACAGCATTGTCTCTGTCAGAAAAAAATGTAATATCGTCTAACAGGTGCCGTGTCTCGTTCTACATGTTACGTGTTGCTGTTTGTCAGGGACCCTTTTAAAGCGCTTTGAGCATGTTTAGTGGATACTGTGCTACATAATACCCATTGTGTTTAATCTAGAGATATCTAACTGGCCACATATCATGCCAACTGAAAAAATATATATATGTCTTTCCACATGGCATCATAAGATGTCATCGCCTTTGAATTCCTAGAAAGAAGTCATTCCAACTAATCATGATTAAAAGATGTCTGATGACAACAGTATAGGAACTACTTGTGTTGTCCATGTCAGCAACTTGGAAAGTAATTAAACTGAAAAAAAGCATGAAAGGTGGGGGTGGGGGATGGGGGCTCAACTCACCCCAGCCTAATACTGACTATCTCACAAACTTCAGTAACTATTCATTATCATTAAGGACTTTTCCATTGAAATAATCTAGTCATTATAATTAGACATACTATTGTATTCAAGAAAAATGAACTTTATTAACAAACTATACTCTCTTTGTTTGATCAAAAGGAAGTTGAATAAAATCTAATTTTAGAAAGCATGTCACGTTGGGAATTTTATAGTGACACATTATGACTTTGGACGTGGATACTTAAACCATATCATTATTTACATTTTTTCTATCAATTCTACCACTTCATTTTTACTGAAAGTGAAATAATCTTTAAAGAGGACAACCATATTAAAACCCTTAAAACAAGTTTACTGTCAATCATCTTGTTTGACAGACATTATTCTAAACATTAAAAAAGAATTTGAGCGAATGTTAGAATACAGTATTATAGTGATTGTTGCTGTCGTATTGATAAAAAGAGGTCCACTTTTTGACATTTTAAACAAGTCATTAATTAATAGCTTACTTAGTCATTAATACCAGTTACAATACGGATTAAGGGATTACTTTATAAAATCATATCATACTGATTCACCTGTGAACATTTATATTTATCTGTTTAGAGCAGTGATAAAATATGAAAAAACAATTTTCTGTGACTGTACTAAAAGCTGACTACAACAATAAATTTGAAAACTTACAAACTAAAAATATCTAGTATTTGAAGAAAAAAAATGAAAAAGAAACAAAACAAAATAACAAATGAACACTTACTTCCCTCTCCTGCTTCCATCCTGACTCGATCATTGGCAATGATTTTCTTCAAAGCAATATGGCAAGCAGGATGCTCTACCACACTCAAGTCACCGTCTGCTTTTGGTTTGGCCACAAAGTCAGCAATGGCTATCATCGCAGGCCGAAGATCACCTTAAATAATTTAAAATAGTATATTTAACATAAATAAATAGAAAATAATAAGACATCACATCTCCATAATCCAAACTTCTTCCTTTCCTTTATTTGTTGGAAATACAGAGAATGAATATCCTTCAGTTCAGATCATGTTAGCACACACTTTTATCCATTTAAAAAGTAAAAATAAAGAAAAAATGTGGATCACAGAGGTTTCACGATTACAAGACTCAGGATTACTGAATAAACAAATAAATAATAAAAACTAACAAAATCTGCAATAAGAAAAGAAAGCATTAGTAATTTTAATTTATATCCAAATGTAACTTGGATAACAAAATTGGTTTCCATGAATATGATATGAGATGATATATACTGTGGCAAGCAAATGTCGACTATTGTTAAGAGAGATTAAAAGACTGGGAGAAGGCATATAATTTTTATTTTCCACGAAAAACACACTTACCGACTGCATTAGTCATGACTGTTTTGACAAACAAGGCCATATTACTGTCCATCATCATTTCTACAGCATTTTGTTCCAAATGTTTGAGAATATGAGGAGATATGTAGGTCCTTAATTCTTTGGCTCTAACAACGCTATCCTTCTTACTGAAAAAAAAGTAAGAAAAAAGTGTGATAATGACAGTGATGGTATTAGTGGTGGGGAGTGAAGGTGATGATAATGATGATTTTCATGAATTATAAAATTTTATCAAAAATTACTGGAAATTAGGGAAATCATGAATGACATCAAGTATCAGGAATTTTCCTATAAATCGAGTTAGTTGACAGTTCTGTCTGTGGCTAGTGAGAGTTACAAACTAACCTGTGCGCATTTCCATCTCCTTTACGTAAAACTTTCACAATATCAGGGTGGCAATGACTTGTATCCCTTGGAGCCAATAAATACTGCAACACTCTTCTGCCATGTTGATCATTCACCACCTCTTCTAATGATTTTACCATCTCCTGAAAATGTCATGTTTTGGAGAAAATTTCACACATCACTTCCTTGATGACAAGAGATTGCAAATATAACCAAACAGGTAAATTTATTGATTATGACCATTTAAAAAATCATTGGCCTCTGTTAAATTCATAAAAATGGATATCAATATTCCTCATAAAAAGAAATTTGTTTGTTTGTTTGTTTGTTGCTTTAGGTCTCTTCCAACACAATTGAGGTTATATGAGAGACCGCTGAAACAAAAAAAAACAAGCAATCTAACAAAAATAGTACAAATGTAAATCAAAATCATAACCTAAAGATATCATAAGCTAAATTATAAATAACCAAGAACAAACAGGCAGAAGATTTACAGAAGAAAAAAAATATCCCCTGTCAAAAATACAATCACAAACCAAAGAAGCAGGATAGGCTAGTAAAGAGAAGAAGAAACGACATCACTATCGGATCGTACACCCATGCGAACATCATAGGTATATGATTCAAGGGTGATGCTCCCATCCAACCACCCGCCATAAAAAGAAAGTAATTATAACTAAAACCTTTAGAACATAAAATGCCAATGAACATCTACAATACAATAACCTTACTTTAATGTAAAATTGTTGAAATATTTGATTTTGAAAAGAAAGAGACAGTTTATGTTAAAAGTGCAATTGCTGATTTAAATATCCGGTACCAATCATTTCTCACAAACTTGAACTTCATAAGAAAAAAGATATTAACATACTTAAAATAAATAAATAAATAATAATAATAATAATAATAATAATAATAATAATAATAATAATAATAATAATAATAATAAATCAAAATAAATAAATTAATTAATTTTTTTAAAAATAAATAATAATAATAATAATAATAAAGCAAGCAAGCAAGTATCTGATCAATTGCTTTATACATCAACAAAGATAATAATGTTTTGTTGTTTTTTTTAAAGTGAAAAACCTACATTCAAAATAACTTTTTGCACGATTACAGTGTCATCCACATTGTCAAATATTGAGAAGAAAAAGACATGTCCTTGCTCTTCTTTGCAAATTTTTAATATGTAAGTCTTCAAACTTTTGATGATTGCTTTACGATCTTTGATGGTCCCCGACCAGACACAATGCATGGCAGCTCGTGTTCCATCTCTTGTGTGAAGTAAGTGAGGAATATGATCTTTAAGACCTTCAATTAATTCCTGAATAGAAAATTTTAAAAATATATATATTGAGTACATACAAACAAGCAATAATACAATTTCAAAAGAATTTCATGTAATTATCTCGTGAAAAAAATCTAACATTAACTTATATTCAGCCTTTGTTTAATACCTTTGCACATTTGTTGTGATTGAATATATTATCTAATCACCTCAATACTTTAGTTAAAATAAACACCTAGTTACAGTATTGCAAATGAAAAAAGAATGTCAAAATCGTGCAATATATACATAAAATACTTTTTTAATTCATAAAAAGATTAGATATCCTATTACCTATATAAAACATTCTATAATATGTATTTATCTTACCCTTTTAGTTTTGTCATCAGCATATGTAAAGAAGTCACTAAGAAGTTTATGAACGATGGAATGAACCAGCAGTTCCCTGGTGGGGGGAAAAAGATACTGATTAACACAGAAAATAATATATTTAAAATCTAGTTTCAAACTTGCTAACAAGAATTCGAAATGCCAATTTTAAAAATCTTATGAAACCCTGAAAGCTTGGTTCATAGAGTCAATTAACTCTACCATCCATGCTCCATTCTCTTTACATTTCATCGCCTCCAACAGATCAATTTGGATCTGACAGAGTATGCTGAAAATTGCAACAGATACATTCCAAATGGGGAAAAAAAATGAATTTGTTGATATTATTATTATTAGCATTATTATCATTAAATGAAAAGCCCCCCCCCCCCCCCCCCCCGTTACTACATAGTCTGGTACACAGATTTGACTTTCCTCTCAAATGCCAATATAAATCGCACACCATTTGTATTCTGGGTAAAATCCTAGTATCTCTGTTGTTATTAGAAAAATATGAACACACCAAATGCCTTTTCTGTTGCAATATTTTGTCAACAAAAATGTTTGTTTTTAAGGGTTTTACTACGCTTGCCGCACATTTAGAAGAAAATGGGATAGATAAAAGTTATAGATTTAAAAATTGAAAGCACACAAGTAAAAGTAAGACAAGGAAGAATTGTTCAAATACGGAACAGTCGTAGATTCCAAGAGCACACTATCAGTGTACTTAGTTTGAGATCACCTAAAAGGCTCATCCAGACACAAGCACAGGTGCCGACTAAGAGGAATACACTCAAATGTTTACAAACCATTCTAAAATTTAAAATATGTAACTGTACATAACAGAGAGAAGATTTACAAAAATAAAAAAATCTCCCAAAAGCATAGCTACACATTTGACTGTTTTCCTCCCTGTCAAGGACTCCGGACTGAGCCAGGACAAAACCAAGTAATCTCATTCCAAGACAAAGACAGAAAGCAACTCAGAAAAAAACCCAGATATATAGTGGCATTATATAGAAGACACAGTAAGTGACCTCCCTGCCCACAATGGGAGGTCAGGAACCCCAAGCAGTTGTCAACCAAAATATTCATCAAAAAATTAAATACTACATTATCACCGCACATACATTTCATAGGATCTATAACAATTTCCTCTAAAATACATGTGGTCACATGATCCTAGCTTCAGTAGTATACAAGTTGTAAATAATAAAATAATGATGATAATAATAGTAATAATAACAACAACAATAATAATAATAATAATAATAATAATAATAATAATAATAATAATAATAATAATAATAATAATAATAATAATAATAGTAAGGATTGAGGGTGTTTTTGTAAGGAATAGTACACATTTCACGACTAACAGAAAGCCACTGCAGAGCGTGAAGCAGAGACATAGAAAATACAAATCTCTTTTCTTTACAATTGACAATGGAACATTATTCTGCAGTAACTAAGACTATTATGTTGAACTATGGTGCAAGGGACAGTTGAGTAATTGGTAGAATACAAACATTCATATCTATCATCTATGACGATTTTTATAACAATATGGATACTTACTTGTTAATGAGAGAGAGTAGAACATCTTTCATGTTTCTCAATATGACATCTTTCTTTTCGGGCATCTGGGTCATTATTTGATCTAATGTACGATGCCCCTGATCCTGTTGGATTGACAAGAACAAGATAAATAATCTGGTTTGGAACATGCTGCAAATAAACATAACAATAAGGTGGCAATCTAACCTTCAAAAAAGAAAACTAAAAGAGAAGATAAAAAATGGCTAAGTTAAAGAAATCAAGTCTAATACTACAACATTGAACAGTTTTTCTAATATTGCCTTGTAAATTGTGTAAATTATGTAAATAGGATTGAACGCTATATGTTGGCAATCCAATTAATGTAACCATTTCTATTATTGTCAGTAAGAGCATGCAGCTCAAATTCAGAATTTTGGGACAATGCTAATCCAGTATAGATTGAATTGGAGTTCATATATGCTATATACCTTGAAGAAAACAAATGATGGACCATAAAATTCCTCCAGCAGGGCCATTCTTTGAGAGGGTGATGCATATTCATTGAAGGCATATTCAATGATTTCTGATGCCTCCTATGGAATGATCAATCAAAAGCTTTTCAAGTGAGTAAAAATAAAATCTTCAACTAACACAACACCAAAACTGAATCACACGTTAACCTCATTCATGACAAAAAATATCAACTTTATAACAAGCGTTTATTTAATACTATGCTCGTATATCTAGTTTTAAACATTGCTTACTGTTGTGTAACAGATCATACCATAACTCTCTCTATTGCAAAAGTTGATAATGCATCTTGTGAAAACACTTTCAATTGCATCAAATGTTTTTTGAAGGGTAAACTAGTAGTTGTAATTTAGAAACAAAGGATTTACATAAGAGGGTATTCCTTTTGGAGCACCTGAACAAATTATTATACTACACCTGTGGAGTCTCTTCAAGATGAAATTTATATTACAAAGTTGTTTGTTTTTATCAAACCTGAGCTAGATAACGCAACATGAATTTATCCTAAGACATGAGTTTTCTCTTTCTTTTTCTTGGAATGGGATCAAGGTAATGGGACTATCTATAACAAAGCAATACCTTGTGTTTAATGAGCCGTTGAACATGACCACGGAAACAGTGAAAAACTTGAGCTTTCAATTCTTTTGATCTGGAAAATTAAATTAAATAAACACATTATCATAAAGAAGCTTTTAATTATAACAAAATCAACGGGAAAAAAAAATAATAATAATCAAATCTATATGTTAATCATCATTTCTCAAGCACAAAAATTAAAGTCAATAAAGAATATGATTTTCATTATTTAATCATTTTTTAGTCTTTTTTTTTCCATGTAACTTGTAACCTGTACCTTAGGGAGGGGTATGTAAGTGTGGCAAATTTAACATTTTTGTTGAAAGAAACAGATTTAGGGCAGTTAGTCATTGGAGTAAATAGATTCTAAACCAAAAAAATCTACTTCGAAAAATGCCTTAAGATTGTTGTTGACAGGGAACTTGTAGTATAATGTATGAATATGATAAATAGCCTATGTTCCAATCAACTAGCATTGTAATCCATTCATGAATTTTTCTCTTTAAAATATTTTAATATACTCAATACATTTTGAGATAAGCTGTGTAACATAATAATCCAAATTGTTGCTCTCTAAAAATGTTTATCAGAGACAGAAAAACTTTTATAAAAACTAAAAAAACTGGAGTACTTATAAATGCAAAATCCACAAAATATGCTCAAAATGCTTTACAAGCAGTCCCTGGCCAACAGCAACACTTAACACATTTGACTAGACATGATGCCCGAAAGGCAATATTACAATTTTTCGCCCACACAGACAACGCTGTTAATGGCCAGGTACTCATTTTATACCCGAGTATGGTGACAGACTGTATATTAGGAGTCTTTTGTGCCACTCAGAACAGGACTCCAACCTGTGACATACAAGTCCAAACCAAGTACCATACCACATAAACACAAAGCTGCATATAATTATTCTAAATTAAAATTGTCCTGTGGTGCCCAATTACTCAGCATGTTACTTATTAATATAAATCTTACCCATAATGAATAAGCTTCCGAACAATATATTTAGCATATTTAGACTTGAGGAGGTCTGCGACATCACCTGGTGAGTATCAAGTCAATAAATGAGCTCTTGTAAGTAAGAACTTTTGAAGGGACATTATCTATTCAATTAAAAAATGGAAAACTTGAAAATTTAGTCAAATCTATTATCAATAAACAATTTAAAGATTTTAAAGGAAGCTTTTTGGGTATCTTAAAATATATATAAAGCAGTGCTTATTTGGCAAATTGCATACAGTGGATGTTCACTGAAAGAATACATTTCAACACAACAGAAAGTGTTCTATGAAATACTCAATATTCGAAAGTCTTCTAGACTCATTAAAATTTATTGCTTGGATAATCAATAATAAGACAATGCAGGAAAAATGTGTTAAGATTAACAACACTATTATAGCAAAAAAAGCATATATCTGTCACATCCTTTTTTAACCTAATTAAGAGCTTGACTGACTTGATGAATAATACGTAAAAATCTACCAGAGAAAACAGAAAGAAAATAATTAAGCTGTCTGGCTACATCAACAAGGGGACACAGCTTAATGCCCATCTCCACTCCTTTTTCCCCCAACTGAGGCACAACTCTGGAATATGCTTCCTCTGAAAACTTACCCAATTCTACAAAACACATCAAGTACTGGTCACCTCAATCAGAGCTTTTTTGCACAGCTCATAAGCTTACAGCCTCTTTTATTTTAAACAATGCTGACTGATCTTCCCCCATACATGATTGAACAATATAACAAAGATAAAATATACTGGCGTTCTTCTTGTTGAACATTAAGGTAAACTCAGCAAACTATTTAAAAAGCACCAGATTTACTTTATTTCTTAAACTACATTTAAATAAAATGTGAAACCGTTATCAATTTTTAAAATTGGAAATCTCTACAAGTTTCATGTCTGTTCCTTATCCTGTAATTGGATGATTTGTAAAAAATGATACTAATCTCAATTTTGATAACTTTACCTTTAATCTCTTGAAATATTGCAACCCTCTGTTCTTCGGTTCCAAACTGCACTAAACACTGAACAACTCTTGAGGAATCATGAACAACAGACAGCTGAATAGAAAACAATATCATTTATAACAATAATAATAATAATAATAATAATAATAATAATAATGATAATAACAACATAACTGCAAAACAGATTGCTTAAAAGATATTTTACAGGACAAGGAAAATCAAAATAGATTTTGAAATTATGTCAGATACTTTAAAAAGTGTGCATGAAGATGTTTCGCACTATTGAAATTGCATTGAAATTCAATATTTTGTAATATTTTCGTTGACAAATACTTTGCATCAAATAACAGAAATGGCATATTCTTAATTTTGATGACAAAGTAAAGAACAATCAAAATACATTTTGATTGGATAGATACGGTGCTGACAGTATGTACAGCATGGTACTCCAGTATTGAGTACTTGACTATACTCTACATCAAAATGGGGACACAGTTTGTATTATAAAAATAAGAAAAACAACAATAATAATAATAATGATGATGATGATGATAATAATAATAATAATAATAATAATAATAGTAATAATAATTTAAAAAATTATTACTACAGATACATTTTTCTTCTCTATTCTGCACTGTGTATTGAAGAGACTTGTCAAATAAAAATAATTTGAACTTATATAAGATAGACAGTTGTGTGGATAATAAGGATTGTTAACCAATGATCAGGCAACTTGTCGTCTCTACTTAGAACAAATATTGTTAATCCCTAGTCACCCTCATGATTATTACCTCCTCAACACATGCTGCAACTAATTCATTTTTTTTTAAAGAGGGCAGTACGAGTTCATAGAGATTATTGAAGTGTGAATGGGGAAATGACATGGGATTTCTTCACCACTGGACTTTGGCCAATTTGTAGTTGTTAAACACTTTAGTCATAAATGGTAGGTGCCCAATGCTTGTAAGGTGAGTCCTACTGTTTAAAACAAAATTGTCATTTATTTATTTATTTTCTTAACCCGTTAATTTCACTTGTGTTCAATACTTAAAAGGCCTGGTATTGATGTAATTTATCACTCACAAACGAGTCAAGCGAGATATTGTGTTCTAATGCATGAAAGTTGAACATACCTCTTGAACCTTGCCAACAACCAGCTTCATCAAATCATCACAAATATTTTTGCGCTTTGCAGTATCAGTATCAGCCCTGGGAATGAAACATGACCAGAAAAAGAAAATTATACCTCAAAAAAGTGAGCATGTGATTTGAAAACATGAATAACAAACTAATGTAAATCAATTGTGACTAAAACCATGCAATAATACAAATTTAACAATCAATTCTCTGATTTTTAGTTCGTAAGTTGAACTTGAGTTCAATGATGTTCTATCTAGACATTTAAAATGCCCAATTATTTTTTATCTTATCTTTAATTATCAATGACCAAATAATAAAAGCTGTTTATTTTTTGGTTTTCATATTCTTTAATGTTCTCACCTTCTCAAAAGTTCCCAAGCTTTTTTTGCTGTCGATATAAGGTCAAAATTGTTTTTTACCATTTTCCTCTTAAGCTTCTTTTCTTTTCTCTTCTGACTTGGAGTTTTGGGAACTAACAGGGCAAGAGTAAATCAAAATGTTAAATAAGGGAAAAGATAGAGGGGTAGATTTCATATCCAAATGTAACAACAATAAGAACAAAACACTCAAGTAATCAAAACTATATTTTACAATTTCGAACATGTCACTGTAAAACTTCAGATGGGAGGAGAAGATCTAAAATCTGTTTTTCGTATGCAACACTTTCTCCATTATGCAAATGTCACTGAAATTCAAAAGAATGTCAAATAATTTATAGAACTTAGCTTTGATAAATAAAGAAAAATCCTTGCATCCCAATATAGATTTGATCCTGAATCTATCAAAGGGAATCCTATCAATTGTACTTAGATGAGATAAAAGAAAGCAGTATTTTTACCTGTAGTCTCATCTGGAAGGGCATCAAAATCTTTCTCATCTTCCTTTTTCTCTTTTTTCATTGGATTTTTCAGTGATTTCAAAGTCTTGGCCGCTTGTTTCAATTGTAACTGTATCCAAAAGGGAAAAAAGTCAAAAGCATAAGCAATGTAAATAGTTAAATAGACCAAATTACACTAGATAACAAAGAGAACACAAGTTGAAAGGTCAGAGAGAGAGAGAGAGAGAGAGAGAGAGAGAGAGAGAGAGAGAGAGAGAGAGAGAGAGAGAGAGAGAGAGAGAGAGGGGGGGAGGGGGAAGGAAGAGAGAGAGAAAGAGAGAAAGCGTGATTTTCTGGAGAATAATCTTTGCCTTTTAAGACTTAATCCCGAGTTAGAGAACAGCAATAGGACAGAGGATAGCAGAATCAGACATCACACGCATAAGGTAAGTAAAACAGAATGAGACCCATAAAACTATAGATTTTCAGTCAAAATTACCAAAAACATTCTTTGGTATCTGCCAAAGAAAAATCTAAAATAAAGTGAATATGAACTTGAACATTATACTGCTGAAAATTATACATTATGTGAAATTAAGTGTCAATATAAAGTCTCTTGCGTGCAGATAAAATATACATGAAAAAAAACATAGATCAACAACAAAATTAAATAAACTGACTGATCCCACTTTTAATCATGTGTATTTTAGAAATTCATCTTCATTACCTTTTTTTTTCTCAAGGTTTTTCTTGTTTATCACTCAAAGTGCAGACAATAATTTCGACTCACATATTGTGAAAAATTCAAGACAGGTTTTGATACTGAAATCCAGTTCAAATATGCCAAATAGTTATTATGGATTCTAATATTGAGCCATTATGCCATAAATTAATTGTTAACAGAGATAAATATTTTTTTAAACATTTAAGTGCTGCAGATTTTATCAAAACCTTTTTAAAATAAAAATAATAAATAAATAAATAAACGAAACTGACAAATAGATAACTGAAAAGAACGCCAGAGAGAAAGAAGAAAAAAAATGAAAGAAAGAAGGAATGAAGGAAGTAGACAAAAAATATAGAATGAAAGAGAGAAAACAAAAAAAAAAAAAACCTGAGGGAAAAAAAATAAAAATATCTAGAGTTGGCAACAGCGCAATATTATAATTAAATATGGAGAGAAATTCGGTAACACACAGCAGTCCAAACAAAAATAACAATCAGCATCCAACAAATTTTTAAAGTAAGCATCGACCTGATATCAATGAGAGAAAGAAAGAACTATCCCCATTCAATAATATTTACCTTTGCAGAGCTTTTCTTCTTTTCTAATTTTGGAGACTCGTCAGATTTTTTGTTTTCTTTTGATTTGGGAGATTTTTTCTCTGCGTGGACAACTTTGGACTTTTTAGGTGGAGTTGCTGACTCTTCCTCACTGAAACCTTCCTCCTCTGGACTTTCATCACCATCATCGATGTCACTATCATCCAAACTAATTTTGGACAATGCTTTACGAGTAAAAGACCTGTAATAGATAATGTAAATTTATCTATTTTAATTGTTTGAATAACTTGTGGCTATATAGCCGTAATTTTTTAATGTAATTTGTGCAAGATACAAATGTTGAATTTTTAGTTGAAAATTTAACTTTAGTATTCTAGCTATGATTTCATCAATGTCCTGCATAAAACCATGAAGAAAAATATGAAATCTAGGTAACTTTGGGTCCTTAAAACACTGTTTACTTCAGTCCTATCTTGTATCATTTAAAATCTAAAATTAAGCTTTGTCAAGAGCACCCATGATAAATGTGGTTTTCTTCTTGTCTTTGGCATCATTTGACTCAAAAGTTGGAAGCCCTCTCTAAATCTAGTACTATAATTTGTTGCTAAAAATAGAGCAGGTAGGATATACTGAATGAAATTAAAATAAGGTATGCTATTGAAAATGAAGCATTGTGAAGCACAATAAGTATGATAAGACCACTTAACCTTATTTCAAAAACATTTATTATGTCAGTATTCATTATTTGTGAAAGCATTTCTACTTCATATTCTATCAATGCCCTCCATAAGATATATAAGATCTGAGTAACGGTGGGTCCTGAAAACACTGTGTTCATTTCACTCATATCTTATTATTGTATCATTTCAAATCTAAATTTCAGTTTCATTTCACCCCATCTGTAAAATGAAATGCTTGCTGGAGGGCCTTGCAGATTAAAAAACATTATTTTGATTGTTAACTTAATTGAAATTCACAAAATTTTGAGCATTTTGAAACTCATTTAACCCATTCCAAAATATAGTTAAACGGGGTATTAAATATTAATGAAACATTTTTTTCTCAAAACCTCATTTTCTTTGGGTTTTGGAGTTTCTATGTTAAATATTTCTCAGTCTGTTGTCTGAAACTTTCTGAAAAGTTGCACAACACTCTCATGCATGGTGCAATGTGTTGCCATTGAGAGAATAAACAATGCTCATTCTATATTTTGCAATAAATCTATCTTTGTTTAAAATCAATATTTCAGCAATTTTGACATCCCCCCCGTTTCAGTAAATATATTGTGTGCCGATTTGAAAATAAAGTTTTTTAAAATGTAATACTTTTAAAAATCAAGTCATTTTAACAGCCATGGTCAGAAATCAATTCACATTTGGAACCACAAACTCATTATTATAAAGAATCTCAAATCTCAATTCCGGTGATCCAGCTCTAAAGACATCTAAATAAATGCACGACCATTATGTAGTTACAAACCTCTCAGCTCCATCTGGTTCCCCTCGTGCATTCTCCACTGCCATCTCCCATGTCTCATTGGCCAATGATTTATGATGCTTCCTCTTTGGAGCAAATGTAGTGGTAAGCGTGTCATTATCCAAAGGATTGATGGCACTGATCTGACTCAAAGTTGCAGGCGTTTCATCACAATCAACTTCCATCATGCTATCTCCCTCTATGAAATAAATGTTGGATTTATTAATTAAAAAAAAAAACAAAGCTTAGACCATAAATGTGAAATCAGCATAATAATTGTTAATATATATTTTTAGGAGGCTACACAGAAGTAGATACTCATATATAAAAATGTCATTGAGGCATAGTCATATTATATTTAAAATAACAAAGAATTGCATTATAGATTTATTTTGAAATTTTATTAGGGTAAAGCTATCTTGATGTATTTAACTCAAGTAAAACTCAGGTTCATTTAACAGGACGAGCTTAACTGGGTCAGTGGAGTGCCCGTCCAGTAATGAGGACGAATTGGCCTTGACAATGAGTGCACTGGTCCAGCTATGAGGACAAGGTCAATCCCGTTAATGAATGGAATTGCTAACCTTTCTATATTTGGAAATGTAGTAAAAATTTTATTGATTCTGATGGGTTAATGGTTTAGCTTTGTCCTTCAACTTGTTTAAAGTAAGTTAGTGATCTTTCAAGCCATAAATGAAGCCAACAAAGAGCTCCCGCCCCACCCCCCTGATTTTGCATGCTCTGCCCATCTGTTACATCTTTTCATCTCATATAAAGGACATAAAGAATGCCTGTTACCCATGTGTATGTGTTCGTAGGAAATTCCTTTATTGTATGTGCGTCTCTGTATGTGCATGTGTTAAACTACTGTGTGTATAGATAAAATTATAAGGTGTATAGCCTTGCTCAGTCTCATTCCATCACTCAACGATTCGAAGTAGAAAGATGACTGAAGTTCAAGACATTAGTGATCCTCAAGTTTTGAGACAATTTATGGAGAATGGAAATAATTTTATAACCAAGTTTGTTGCTGAAACATACTATTTACTTTTTTTTAAAAATATAATTTCCATAGATCTTCTGTTCCAGTAATCTGTCAAGGTACTGTTTTCAAAAATTGCAAAAATTACAAGTTTAGTAAATTCTTACTAAGTTTGCTCTTTCTCAATAAATATCTTATTTCGCTTTTAAAAAATGAGTAGGTTGTACTCATAAATTATCGCTATAAGCTCAAAATAAAGGATATTTTCTGGGATGGGTGCTAAGTATTGAAAAACTGCTCAGCGAGCTGCCATTGTTACACTGATCAGCTGTAGCAACTAGCCACTGTGAGTATAACTTTCGGGATGCGTTGCAGGATCACTTGGGTTAAGACATAAATTAATCAAATAATATCTTGTAGTACCTTGTGACATATCATCAAGTTGTGTGAAATTCCCCAAATTCCTATTGTTGTTACTGTATGTGTCATTGAAGGATCTCCTTTTCATTGCTTTTTTCTTGATGCGTGTCTGTGACCTTTCAAATGTGTCTGGTGTCATTGAGACATCAATATTTCTCTTCAAGTTGCCAGTTGGTGCTAAGGGTGCACCTTCTCTTGTTCTTTTGAGGGCGGGAGAATTTGCTTTCAATTTCTGTTTCATTTTGAAAATTATATATCTTCAAGCTGTAAAAAGGAAAAAATAGTAAATTCAATTAAACATCTTGAATTTTACCTTACGTCTAGAGATTGGAAACAAAACAAAAATTTACAATGTTTTATAGCTTTAGTGGCAGAAGATTCTGCACACTATGACCATGAGCCAATTAAATTTTTCGTAGTGTTTTTATGCACCTCCGTTGACGGTGTATCTTAACAGACCATTTTTATGCACCTCCATTGCGCATGCACATTCCTCGCGATTCATAAGCAATGCTGTTTCTGTATTTGGATATGGCAAAAGTTATATTGTGACACCTGTACATCTTTGTAACTTTTTAAAAATCTAAAAAATCGAAATTTAAAACCAGAAAATAGAAGTTGCATCGAAGGTAAAATAATGTACTAGAAAGACCTTATTAAATATTATGAACAGCAGGTGGCTCCATAGCGCAGTGACAAACTGTCAGACCTTGAAGGTACTGGTTCGATTCCCATTGTGGAAAATTTATTTTTAAATTTTATTTTATTGAGAAAAAAATCTTTTTTATTGTTATAGTTACTGGACATATTTTTAATATTTTAAATTAATCTATTATTATTATTATTATTAATTATATTTTTAACAAAACAACATCGGTACCATTCTATGTGTTATCGAAGTGCACTGTACATGTCGATTGTTATC
>NC_088360.1:118213469-118233469 GCF_034508935.2 Berghia stephanieae
GAAGTTCATTATTAACGTTAGTTTAAGCCTTGTCTCAAATTCCTCGCAGCATTCCTATCGAGCTCAATGAATGCCTGCTAATAAAAGTTGTTCCAAATTGATAAGGCCATGATCGTGTGTATCGTAATCTCAAGCTATTATAGACACATAATACTTTAAAAGAGGATAATTTCAAACCTCGGCGGTATACGGTCTTATCTCTTTCTCGTCGATTTACTAAGAGGTTTCTATTTTCCTTTTGTATTATCTTTTATATTGTGGAAAAAAAAGGGGGAGGATGTGAATATGATACGGGGTTATAAATCAAGGCCTTAAATGTTATATTGTGTTAAAGAAAAATAGCATTATGATTATGGGACAATGTATTGTTTTTAAAGGCTCAACCGTCATAGCCCCCCTACCCCCGGATGTAGACATATATGCAGATCTGACATACGAACCCACTTATGGGCCTAGCTTAACATTGTTGTAATGGGCAATGTTTTGCGTCATATTTTGAGATTTCTAAACAATTCTCAACAATGAGCCCATAAGAATTTGGGTTATCTGCTCCCCCCCCCCCCCCCCCCCCCCCCCCATTTTTTTCTCTGGAGCTCTCCCATACATATATTTTTTTTTTTAGAAAACAACTTGCTCTCCACTAAGGATTACCTACTAGTTGTGCATAACCAATTGACATTATGTGTACTAAATCCCCCATTCTCTCTCTCTCCATATTTGTTTTCTGTATGTTGGAAGTAACACCCTCCAACAAACTATAATTACTTAGGGGAAAAAAAAACAACAACTAATTATCCCAATAATTCAGAACAAGGACACCAAACTATAAAACATATGACAATGTTATTCAGATGGGTAGAAGAGATAGCGGCTGTTGTCGAGTTTATTGGTTATATTCCCCCACCCTCAGACTCGAGAGTAATTTACCTAACCCACTGTACTGCTGTGCTAACAGGTTATTCTCGAGCAAGCACGATACTTTCCCCCCCCCCCCCTCCTCTCCCCACCCCTAAATACAAATATATGAACATTTATATAGAGAGCATTTCCACGGATTTACAATGCTCAGTGCGCTTCAAATTTTTCAATCTATTCCCACAGCAGATCATATAGACCATATTTCCATTTCATACAGTGCAAGTCCTTTTTGAACTAACACTTACCATATCCGTCACTGTCTATAGCTAGGTACTCATTCACACCTGGGTTGAGTGGGGTAATGTATGTTAACTGCCTTACCCAGGGGCACGTAAGGACCAGGATGTTCCACAATCACTGTCACTCACCCAGCCACTGAACATGTTTAACATTGCTAGACTTTGGTAACAAGACGAGACATCGTATCGCTGTGCCGAGCCTCCATCTTCTAATCCGAATAATCTTACTTTGTGTCATCAGGAGAGGGAAAGGGAGTTGGATGCCGGTAAGGGGGGGGGGGGGGGGGGGGTGGTATAAATTTAAAATGTTATTCTAGATTTTCTATAAATGTTTACATGCCATGGCATCACCATTCACGAGTTTTGTTTCATTTTGTTTTTTTAAAAGGGTTTTACGGCGCTTGCAACACATTTAGATTATATCAGTGCCAGTAAAAAAGGAAGAAAATGGGACATTAAAAAGTTCTAGAATTACAATTAAACCACCCAAGAGAAAGTAAGACAAAGGGGAACTGGGAACAAATAGGGATCAGATGTAGAATCCAAGAGCATACCATCAATGTACTTAGTTTGAGATCACCTATAAGTCTCATCCGGACACAAGCACACGATCCAACAAAGAGGAATACACTCAAATGCTTACAATAGACATTCAAAATAACAAATTGAATAATACATAACAGAGAGATGATTTACACGGGAAAAAATATCATCTCTCAAAACAATAACTATGCATTTGACTGTTTCCCTCCCAGCTATGACTCCGGCCAGGACCAGGACAAAACCAAGTAATCTCATTCCAAGACAAAGACAGAAAGCATGTTGGGAAATAGATATAAGGGGATAGAAGACACAGTATGTTCCCCCCTGCCCACTATGGGAGGTCAGAAACCCCACCCAGCATTCACGAGTTACTGTTCAAGTATTGAAATTGAAATAAAATGAACAAGTCAGTTAAATTAATATTTTATAGTAAGCCTTTATTCACCGTTTTGGCAAATTCCTATTCATTGTTGCAAAAAATACTATCTAATGGTAATACTCTAATAATTTAATAACAAAAATATTTCAAGGCAAACAAAGCATATCATATTGGAAATGGATATTGATTATCATCATACTATGTAATTGATTGATTCTTGGATACATTAATATTAGTATGGTGTAAAATTGGCTTGAAACTTATAGGATTTGAATTATATATGAGAGAGAACAGCTCCCACATGAATATATTCAACATTTGATTCTAATAAATAAATAAAAATAATTCCCTTTATTCATCCCCCGGAGAAATTTATATTTAGGGTCAATTCCAAGGTAAGACTGGAATAGCTCATACGTCAGTCGCAGTGCATTGCCGCAAAGTGAGCCAGAGCATCGTTACTTGCTCAAGACCAAATAGTTGATAGACATTATTAATACTGGATTATCAATGTAAATTGTAAAGAAACAAAACACGAATCTTCAACGTGTTGTTATATTCCAAATTCTTCTTTGTCCATACTTGAACAGTATTCATTTAATTAAAGTTGAAAAAAAAAATCTAATTAAGATAAGCTAAAAAAAAAAATAATTGGAGACATGCCTTGTTTTAATTAAAACAAAACAAAAAAAATAATAATAAAATAGGCAATCAACCTTTCCGGTTGTAAACTAAAATATATTCTACTTTGTTTCTCTATAATAAGCTGAGGAAGATGAAACAAGAATGTTTATATTTGAGATATATGGTAGCCTTCAAGTTGCCCAATAAAATAGTCAGAAATCAGATGTCATTTCTACTTCTTGCTAGATCATGCCTTACAACATGTTGACTCCATAAATACCCCATAGTCCATCTCAATAAGAAACTAAAGGGCAAACCTATATCGAATATATCACAGCAAAGGCAAGTAGGATGCTGGGGTTTCTCAAAAGACACAATTTTTCCAATAGAGACAACAATGTTATCAACCAGGCACTCATTTTACACCTGAGTATGGTGAGATAATGTGAGCCTTTTCAAAGGACTCAACTATGTACCGCTCAGGGCAGAACTTGAACCCTGGACTTTCTGATCGGAAGGCGAGTGTCATACTGCAAGACCACATAGCCTTATGTGATTTATTATAGAAAATTCACCCGGAATATGTTAAAACTTAATTGTTCTATTTTGTTCTTAAGGGTTAATGCGACACATTTAGGTCATTTCAGTGCTAGTAAAATGGAAGAAAATGGGATAATCAAAGATTCTAATTCTAGATTTACAATTTGAAAGCACACGAGAAAAAGTAAGACAAGAGGGAATGATTCAAATAGGGAACCGATGAAAATTCTAAGAGCACACAATCAGTGTACAAAGTTTGAGATCACCTAAAAGTCTCATCTAGACACAAACACAGGATCCCACTAAGAGAAATACACTCAAATGTTTACAACCCAAAACTAACACTATACATTTGACTGTTTCCTTCATCCAAGGACTCTGGCACGGGCCAGGACAAAACCAAGTACAGTGCACTCTCCCGATAACGACCTCTCCGAATAACGACATTCTCCCGATAACGACATTGGCCCCCGGTCCCGATTTTTTTACTATATGTTATTAGTAATAAAACTCTCTAAATAATGACATACTTTTTAGACCACTCTCCGGATAACGACATTGAGTTAGCAATAATCGGCTGTGACTTTGCTAGATACAAAAATAAAAATAGCTAAAATGTTGTTTCCGGTAAGTTTCATTTCATTCTCTGAGATGAAGCTGCCCCTCTTGTCACGGGTAGTGACGCAAATTCGGCACTACAAACTCTCAGACGGTTTGCACTGCAACATAAGGATGGTGCATCTATTTTTGACTTGTTGCATCAGATGGAAGATAAAGTCGGCCCTATGATTTACAGCAACAAGCGACAGACCGGGATTATGGATTTCTTCTCTAAATCGAAATCCGACAGTTAGTTTTAAAAAAAACAAAAAAAAAACAAAACAACAACAACAAAAAAAAAAAAAACAAAAAAAAAACATTTTTAATGTGGCCATGTGTTCAGTTGTATTATTAAATACAGCTGCACTCATGCCGGTCCCAAGCCCGGATAAACAACAGAGGGAAAATGACACACAAAAAACAACAACAACAACAACAAAAACAAACAAACAAACAAAAAACAACAAAACTACACACACACTTCGTGTATTTTACATGTTTGGAAAGTCCGATCACTGATCACCCACTATGGTTGGTACATTAATGTACATTCTACGGTCTAACCACACCCCTTTTTCCGCCATCTTGAAATTTTCCGAATAACAACATGTTCCCGATAACGACATGCACCTCTGGTCCCGAGCCATGTCGTTATCGGGAGAGTGCACTGTAATCACATTCCAAGACAAAACAGAAGTAAGCAATTCAGAAAATCCATATAGGGGGGATAGAAGACACGGCAAGTGACCTCCTGCCCACCATGGGTTAAAGCTTAATTTTAGCTTAGAATATAAATGATCTAAAAAAAAAACAAAACCCAAAAATAAAAATCCAAACAACTACAAACAAACAAATGATAAAGCTCTACAAACTTTGGTCCTGAATGACCACTGGTGTGTCAATCTCGTTTCAAATTTTGTTGTTTGTTTTAAAAATATTTTTAGAGGTTTTGCAGCGATTGCGACACTCATTGTTCATTTCATCACCATTTAAAAGGAAAATGATAGAGAAAAGGATGTAGATCTGAATTTAAAAGCACCAAAGAAAAAGAGGTCTAGTTCAAATAGGGAAACAGAGGATTCCATGACAAATCCATCAATGTGCCTATTCTGATATATACCAAAAAGATATTTATAGTGAGATCAATATATCACAATTGTTAACATGTTTTTTTTAAAGGGTTTTACGGCGCTTGCAACACATTAAGGTCATATCAGAGCCAGTAAAAAGGAAGAAAATGGGATAGTAAAAAGTTCTAGAATTGCAATAAAGCATCCAAGAAAAGGGAAGACAAAGGGGAATTGGTTCAAATAAGAAACAGGTGTAGATTCCAAAAGCACTCTATCAAAGTACTTAGTTTGAGATCACTAAAAGTCTCACCCAGACACAAGCACATGTCCCCGCTAAGAGGAACACACTCAAATGTTTTACAAATCAAAATATATAATATAAAGAAAGCATAATACAGTGCATAACAGAGAGATGATTTACAATGAAAAAAATATCATCTCCCAAAACTAACTATACATTCGACTGTTTCCCTCTCAGCCAGGGCATCTGGCCAGGACCAGGACAAAACCAAGTAATCTCATTCCAAGACTAAGACAGAAAGAATGTTGGAAAACAGATATAAGGGGATAGAAGACACAGTATGTACCCCCCCTGCCCACTATGGGAGGTTAGGAACCCCACCCATCATATCTGTGAATTTCTGTCATACAAATAAACAATTTAACAAATTGAAAGCTCCTTGTATTTATAATTTCAGCCAAGAGATGATAAAAGGATGGACAGTGAATTATCAGTCAATCTTTCAGTATATTCAACAAGTTAGTTTTACAGCAACAGTAAATTAAAATAATCTTGACACACATTCTTTGGATTGTATTTATTATAAAGCTTCAATTACATACAATAACAAACAGTGCATTCGAAGTCTTTTAAAAATATAAATAAACATATCATATATGCAATGTATGCAATATGTAGTGCTGCTCGAATAAATAAATAACAATGTGAAATTGAATGTAAGCTTCAATATAATATACGAAAACAGATAAAATGGATGTTTCGTTGTTTTGAAGGGTTCTACGGTGCTTGCAACACTAATATTAAGGTCATATCAGCGCCAGTAAAAAGGAAGAAAATGGGAAAGTAAAAACTTCTAGAAATACACTTAAAGCACCCAAGAAAAGGGAAGAGAAAAGTGGAATTGGCTCAAATAGGCAACAGATGTAGATTCCAAGAGCACATTATCAAAGTACTTAGTTGGAGATCACCTAAAAGTCTCATCCAGACACAAGCATAGGTCCCAGCTAAGACTAAGAGGAATACACTCAAATGTTTACAAATCATATATGTTTGTTTGTTTTTAATGGTTTTACGGCGCTTGCAACACATTAAGGTCATATCAGCGCCAGTAAAAAGGAAGAAAATGGGATAGTAAAAAGTTCTAGAATTACAATTAAAGCACAAAAGAAAAGGTGAGACAAAGAGGAATTGGTTCAAATAGGGAACAGATGTAGATTCCAAGAGCACACCGTCAAAGTACTTAGTTTGAGATCACCTAAAAGTCTCATCCAGACACAAGCACAGGTCCCACCTAAGAGGAATACACTCAAATGTTTACAAATCGTATAATATAATAAGTAAACTAAACATAATACAATGCATGATTTACAAGGAGAAAAATATCATCTCCCAAAACTATAACTATACATTCGACTGTTTCCCTCCAAGCCAAGGCCTTGTCAGGACAAAACCAAGTAATTTCATTCCAAGACAACGACAGGAAACAATTGGAAAACGGGTATGGGGGGATAGAAGACACAGCATGTACCTCCTTGCCCACTATGGGAGGTCAGGATCCCCACCCAGTAGGTCATATCAATGCCACTGAAAAGGGAGATTATGGGATAGTAAAAAGTTATAGAATTAAAGCTTCCAAGAAAAGGAAAGACAACGGGGAATGGTACAAATAGGGCATTGGTGTAGATTCCAAGAGCATACCATCAATGTACTTAGTTTGAGATCACCTTAAAGTCTCATCCAGACACGAGCATAGGTCCTCGCTAAGAGGAATACACTCAAATGCTTAAATTTAAATTCAAAACAACAAAATAGATAAAACATAACACACAAAGAGATGATTTATAATGAAAAAAATATCATCTCCCAAAACTAACTATACATTTGACTGTTTCCTTCTCGGTCAGGGTATCCGACCAGGGCAGACCAAAACCAAGTAATCTCATTCCAAGACAAAGACAGAAAGCAAGTTGGAAAACAGATATAGGGGGATAGAAGACACAGTAAGTACCTCCCTGCCCACTATGGGAGGTCAGGAACCCCACCCAGATAGATATTAATATAAGGTGCGCAATTAATGAAGTTAAAAGAGGGGAGGAACTGTGTAATGCAGTATAGAAAGTGAAATATAATAACGTGTAGACTATTCTTGGAAAATAAATACAATGGAATTGGAAATAAATACAAAATATAAGGAATGTAGGTATAACTATAATCATTAGTGGCAGTAGCAGCAGCAGAAGCAACAATAGTACTTTTAATAGTAGTAGAAGTAGTAGTATGGATAAAGCGTGGGACATACGACACGCATTCACCTGCACAAATTGTAATCAAATTTACATTATAATCTGCAAATGTTGCCACAAGACATACATGGGAGAAATTTGCAAGAGATTCAGCGACAGGTTTACCTAATTGAAGCTTACATTCAATTTTACATTGTTATTCATATATGCAATACGAGAAGAATACAGACTAGAATCATCAAATTGTTATATGGAAATAAAAACTTTGAACACAATATTTATTAAATCCTATTCACAACAAAGATTTAAATTTCAATGACATTTCCCAACACCAAAATAAATTTTAAAAGTATTACGACAAAAATTTAATTATAATCTACGTTTTCTCCAATCTTCTGCTCTAGAAGCAGTGAGGATAATGGCTGAATCAGTTTAATTTCACAATTGACCATCTGATAAAATAAGATGAATAGACAAATTTTGTCATGGCAAAATATCTCCAACCCATCATCTTTATGATGGGAACACAATATAATACAATGGAAACTCTCAATAATAACACCCACTTAATAACAACATAGCGTCCCGGTGCTATGTATTGTACAACACACATTTTAGTACAAACCCTGTTTAGCCACATCGATATAGCACAGTGGACAATGGAAATCGACACTATTTTTTTGACAAATGTGATGCTTTACTCGGTCCTTATGATTAATAATAATACGGCTATAAACTATAGAGGGAAAATGGCATAGTTTGAGCCCTAATTCCAATTAGAACAATGATACAAATGCATCAATGGTTTAAAGCATAACTTGTAAGCTCTTTGACATCAGGGGTAATAAACTTTCTAATGTGGATGTGACATGACTAATCATAATCAGTGGTCTGCACTTTGCATCAAAGTCTAATCATGATCCCTTTTTCCCGCATATTGGAAGCTTCCCAATAACCCTGGATAACGACATAATTTCCCCGGTCCTGATGATGTCGTTATTCAGGGGGTCAATGTAATTGAATTAAAAAAAAAAAAATTCCTTGCCATAGGATCAACTCAATAAAGAGTAGCCAGACTCAATGAACTGAAGATATATTTCAGTAATACTTAAGTCACACCTGATGTCAAAATAAGACCAGTGACCCATCGCTGACAAGACCATGCATAATCTTTTATTTTCAGTGAGCAAAACCCCTAGATATAGTCTAATAATAACAGTTATATTTAAGAATGTAATGGTTATACATTATCAAGTATGAGTTTTTTCTCTTACTTTCACAATTTCATTTTTACAGCAATTTTTCATTTAAATAAAATCAAAATGTATTCAAATTAAAAAAAAAATGAATTATAAGAATGTCTTCAATAAAATCCAAGACAAAAGTACCTCTGTTACATTCGCCTTCAATTATAAAATTGAAGTAAAAATTTTAAAAGGAATTCATAAAAGAGTGCCTGACTATTAAAATTAAATTATGGGAAGATTAATGGCACATCATGATATATTGGGCAATAAATACAACCAGCTAGCACCACCAACAGAACAAAAAAACACAAACAAGAAAATAAAACAACATAAAAAAGCCAAAAACAAAAACCAAAAACTAAACAAAACCCCCCCAAAAAACCCAATCCCCCAATGCATTAACAAGCAAAAACAAATTAAGAAACGAATGAAAGCACTAAAATAAACAATCAAATCGTTAAATCTAGAATGAATTTTGATATAAAAGATAAATAGAAAAAACCCCCCAGAAAAACAAAACAAAACAAATAAATAATTAAGTAATAACAGATCTGCATTATACAAAATATGATTATATAAACTATCCTAATTTATTTCTTCCCATTATATTTCAGGTTACTATTCTTTTTGCTTAAAGATAAACGCATTAGTCATAATGAGTGTACTGCTGTGCTGGCAGATAACCGGATAAACAGCGATGAACATTGGGCCATATTTCATTGCTATATTTGCCTGCAAACTCTTCCACCATGCCTTTATTTCTGAAAATTAGATTGGAAAATGAACAAACATTATTGGGAGAGAAAAAAGATTTAGATAAATGTTGCTTACCACAATAAAAAAAAACAAAAAAAACCCCTAACGAAACACAATCCTTTTCATACAGCCATGCAAGATGGTATCGCATAAGCATTATGCCCATGTATTCCAAGAATTTGCATAACCAATCCATCAAATTTACTCACAATGTCAACAGTAACATAATTGTGCCCATGGCAAAAAAACAAAACAAAAACACATCAAAATAAAAACAAAGAAAAATATCAAATCTAATGTCCACAATGTGGCTAACGCTTTTGATTAATTAAGAACTTGCATCCTGAATTGGTTTATATATATATATATATATATATATATATATATATATATATATATATATATATATATATATATATATATATAATATATATATATATGAAAGGATTGAAACAGACTATACTCATCTTTGAACGCACTATCCCTTGATACCAAAAAAAAAAAAAAAAAAAAAAAAAAAAAAGACAAAAGAAAAAATGCCGAGTGCGTAAAAATTGATTGTCATGTAATCATAACTATGGTTTCTTATCTATACTCATGAAAATGCATTCGCAGCATTTTTATTCCAGGTACTTTAGAATTCCCAGCTTTTCCTATATCTTAAATTAGAGATTCTTGGACTTGCAAAACATTAGTAAATTTGAGTAGATTTAGCTTTGTGATAGTCAAGCTTGTATGCGTCTATTAAAGAGGATGCGTGTATGATTCAGACAGCCATTATGCATTAATCAAATGTTTCCACTGTGCCCTGTAAATGTTGTGGTAAACAATCACTGACTTTCACATTAAAAAAAAAAGGAATATAAGTTAAGATTCTGAAGGCTAGTATTTTATCCAGCATATAAAAAGATTCATACCTGTAAAAGCTAAGGACTGGATGGGTCAGTCGTCTGTAATGTTCTAACCTGGCCTTGACTGTCTCTTCTTTGTCATCATCTCTTTGAACAAGGGGTTCCCCTGTTTCATCATCTTTGCCCTTGAATTGAAAGGAGAAAATAAAATCAGCACTAAATCTAAAAAAAAAGAAAAAAAGTTATTATAGTGATAGCTTAATTTCTAGAACACTAAACTCACAAACAAAGGGACAGTCATCAATTCTAGGATCAGAGGAAGTTATTTTCTGACCACTCAATCCACACAGAAGTGATTGGGTAGCTCAGATCTGGTGGAAAGTACTTTGTGATAAACATCCTATCCAAAGGGTGGCCAGCAATTACTAATGCTGCAGAAACCAGAGTTAACTCTGGCTCCAAGGGCCTAATGGCTCTAAAGATTGGTATAATCAAAGCAGCTTAATTGGATCATTTGAATCAAGTGCATACCTGCCTACTTGAAAATTTCAAAAATCAGTAACTAACACTAACAACAAAATTTATCAGTAATAAACGGTACAGGAATACTAAACAAACAAAAATGCTTTATACAAGAGCGTATCAAAGTTTTGTTGAGGCATGCAAGTGATCTTTTTGCTTTTGTTAGCAGCCAGCAATACATTAGTGACTGACTTATAATGAGCGTGGAACTGAGTGGTCTTAACACTGAAGTAACTTTTAAAAATAATTATTGTAAGTCTGTAATTGTCACCAAATTTCTATAACAATAGACACCCAGTGGAAGGGAACATATCTATGCCGCTCGGCCAGTTGTCCAAATGTAAACAATGGCAGTTAGTGTTAAACTCATCATCATATCTTGTCGCGCCAGTGAGTCAGCCAGTCCCGGGCAGTCTGGTTGCATTCCCTCAGGTCAGCATTGGTGCAGTGAGGTCCCAGCGAGCATTCGGACAGGATGTGGTCCATGGTCTGTCTGGGGTGACCGCATGGTTTTAAACTAAGCAAACTACACTCTTTTACAGCATGGCTCAGTTGTACAGTCTTTGCTCTGTATCCGAAAGGTACAGAGTTCAAACACCCGCTGTGCTGTATGGCCTTGATCAAGCCACTTCGCACTAGCTCTGCGGCTGATGCCTGGGTTATTCCAGTCTACCCCTGGAATAGACAAATTTCCCCTATGGGATGAATTTTATTATTTTAAAATTATTTATTCACAATCACCATCGATGGTCTGCGTTTTATTAAAATTCTCACTAGTTTTACACCCCTGATCAATCGCATCATCACAGTAAACTATGTGTAACCTTTAACATTTATAATCTAAGTGAGCAAATCTAATGAGAACTAATCTAAGACATTCGAAAATTAATTGGATCATGGGAAAAAAAAAGGCTACGCAGTCATAAAGCAAAATGGGGGAACAACAGATCAAATCAATGTTTGAGAAATACATCAAAATCTTTGATATATGGCAAATTTGAGGTCACTGCTGTTTATTTCTTCATAAAATCGGATCACTTAGTTATACTGCTGGAACCCAGCAAGTGACAGACAACAGCAGCTGCATGCTGTAAATATGGCTACCTGGACGGAGATTCCCCTTTTTGAGGGTTAAGACGCAAAGTATTGCATTTTCGTGATGTAATATAACACCACATCTAGATGACCACTTACATTACAATTATATTAACTTATGAAACAGACAGTACTACTTTCACTTGTTATGTTGGTTCTTTTTTTGTTTTATTGTGATTATTCTGATAGGTTTTATAAGCAATTTAAAATCCCTACTATTTTAAAATATTTTTGTTGTTGTGCGGACAATAAAAAATTCAAATCTTTAAAATCAGTATCAGACGTTGGATTCCGAAACTAATTCATGCTTTGTCCAGTCTTAATATTATTACACAAAGTAAAACATTCATTTTCTGATTCTACACATTTTAACTACGTTTTTAATGGTCATAAATGTAATGGGCTGAACATCAGGTATGTTCTCTTCATTTGTATTTTGTATTGTATTTAAAAGATATGGAGATAAGTGGATTAAACAATTTAACACACTCCTAAAGAACATATAAAGCAATATATTGTGTGTGTAGGTTTTACTTCACTATTCCAAATAGAAACAAAACCATCATCATTACAACAAACAACAACACCACCACAGTGGCGTAGTAGATACAAGCAATGAATATGGTAGAAAAAGGCATCCCCCCCCCCCCCCCTCTCTCTCACATACACACACACACATACATCCTGCATATACACACATACAAACGTAAGAGACAGGCTAAGAGAAATGCATCACATTCACACTACACCTAATTCATATCACTGACAACAACGATATAACATCAACAGTTCGTAAAGATAGTATTCCACAAAGGCAAGTTTGACTGGGGAAAATAAGAAGAGGGGGAGTGGGGGGGGGGGGGAGTACTCAAACACAGCCAAGATAGAGAATATAATAGTGACACCTCCTAGGAATTAACAGATATTCAGACATTATTCTCAATATTCACAGTGTACAAGTAGTGCAGCTGGTGAATAAAACCTTCCCACACCAATCAACAGAGACATGAATGAAACAAACCCATTCATTTCATATTTCTTAAATCAGTAACAGATGTGTCTTTAAGAACTATTATTGTAGGGCTACTTGCAGAGAGAGAGAGAGAGAGAGTGTGTGTGTATATATATACATTCCTGTACAACAATAAGTATGACTTCTTCACTCCTTTACCATATTCGTGGGAACATTTAATGATAAAACTGTAGAATTGGTGTAGTAAAGTGTTCCATGGACAGTGGGGAGTCCAGGAAATGATTACGACATTGTTTACATTGTGTAACTGGTCCAAATTCATCACCCACGATAGCCTAGACATCTCATAGACTGCTAGATATTCCCAGTGAAATTTGATACCCCACCCCTACACTTGTTACATATTTGTTGAACTGAATTAACATTAGTGCAACAGAAAGTAGACGGTTTGTACTATGTACTATTGTGAATAATAATAAACTGCAACGTCTGATTGTTTTTGTAGGGATTCCAGAAACATTTGATTTAAATGATAAATGTAGTTAAAATGTGAGTCTACTTTGCTGTCTTCCTGAGAAAGAAATATACTGATGATATCTATGATATTTAGTCCACTGTATAAGGGGGATTTCAATCTATAACATGAGTGATATAGATTTACATTTAAGACAGTTGTCGCTTGGCTATGCCATTATTTATCAGACCAATAAGACTACTCGCTTCACTGACTGCAGGCACGTGCCATACCAGAGTGCAGATAAAGAGGTGGAGAGTAGTGACCTCTTGACCTAGCATCTCAACTAAGTGATCCGCTGGTAAACCACTGTGAGGTGCGCCTATTAAAACAATTGTCAAATTAATACTTCTCTATATATTTCACTGAAAATTTGTGTAAATAATGTTAAATAAATTGAGCAGATTTTGAAGAAATTTCAGACTTGCATCATGGTCTGGCAGTTACAGGTTTCTAAACTTTTCTGGGGTTTTTTTTCTTTCTTGCATCCGGATAATGTTGTCTCTGTCTAAAAACATTGTACAGGTGCCTTTGAAGACTGCATAGTAATGTTTTATTGAATATAAATACCCATAATTAGAAATCTATAATGCAATTTTTCATTTAATGATTAAAAAGCAACATTTGAGTTTAACTTTTTTGCAAAATAATAATTTTCTCACTGGTTCCTTCGGGGGACTAAATTCTGTATGGTAGATTCTTCCACTTGCAGGGTGGATCCATCTGCCCTTTATGCGATCAATAATTGTATCAAAAGGAACTCGCAAATTGATGACCAGGTCAAGAGGTTCATTACGAAGTAGAGCTTCAGCTTGTTTCACAGTTCGAGGATAGCCTGAAACCATATTGAAATAAACATAAGTTAACTCAATTGATCTAATTTTCAGATATAATATCACCAAGGGACAGATTTTTTTTAAAAACTGGCAATCATGGTTCACAAAATAATACATTTCATTATTAATTATTTGATTTACAAATTACCATGGCATAAATCAGTAATTTCATACAATGGAAACAAAGGTTTATCTGTGATGAGACATAATAACCTGGTAAATCATTTAAAATAAATGCTGCAGGATTACAACTTTTGTTATGATGATTGACAGATCTACTCATGTTACCAGGTGTATGGGAATAAAGATTTTTGCAGTAATGATTGTGAATATTCTGGTGGTGGTGGTTGTAATGATAAGGTTGCGGTGGTGAAAATTTAATGGAGACAGTAGAGACAATAAGGCTGTGCATGTGATTGTGATAAAGGAGGTGAAGGATGGTAATAATCACTGTTTACCTTTAAAAAATTGACTCTTTTTACTGTTACTGTATAAATAAATCATAAGCATACAAAGCCCATAAACTAATTTTTAAAAATCACCATCGCCACCATGATCACTCACAGTAGTAAATGATTCATTTGAGTTTTGTTCGTCTACAGTTGTATGATTATGCTGGTTTTGATTTGTGGCAAATTGCCTAAAATAAACTTTGAATTGTATTTATTTTCCACTGACTATTTATGCATTGAACACGGTCTTTTTCACCTATATAATCAAAGAGAAACAGTGATTAAACTGTAGCAATGACTATCCCCCACAAATCTTTGGGCTCTTTCTCGCTCACGAAGTGCCCAAATTCGTGACAAAATATGAGACAAAGCCGTTTCGTATATGCTATTTTAAAAAATTAATTACGACGCTGTTTATCGATGAATATGACTGAAAGTTGGCACACAGTTAGAAAAAAGGTCATTTTAGATTACGTCAAGCGACAAAACTCGTGCGATTACCAGAAGACAGTTAAAAATAGATTTTTACTCTTTGGAGTAAAATATTTCTAAAACTACCGGGCGTGGAGGTTTTGTCGCTGACAAGGTAATACACGAGCATTTCTTCTTTTTGGTTGTAAAATTTCATATGAATATGACAAGTACTTTTCCCGTATTTTACAAAACACCATCCTAATTTGCTCTTTATTCATAAAAGACAGAAAGCCATTTTGCCCCATACAGACCGAATCACGATACGAGTTCAAAACGATTTGGCACCAAACTGAGCGGCTGAGCGGGTCGTGGCAAAGCGCTTTCTGATTGGTTGACCTCGTTTTAAAGTTCATGACTAGTCAAAATGTCTGCGCCGTCTCACTGGCAGAGGGGTGTTTATCGTCTGCCATTGCGTTTGGGTTCAATAAACAGCTGATAATTTGACTGTTTAATTTACAAGAATTTAAGAAATTATAATGTTAAAAGTTTTCGATTGCAATATGATCTACAGCATGGCTGTAATTATTGTGTTCCAAGTCACGTTCCACCAGTAACCTTTGTCCCCTTGTCCAATTTCTCTTTTCCTTCTATATTTCTTTCGTTTATGTACGCAATCTCTTCCCCCCCCCCCCCCCCTCTCTCTCTCTCTCTTTGTGTGTGTTATACTCATTTCTTAATATATTTCTGTGTGTGTGTGTGTGTGTGTTATACTCATTTCTCTCTCATTCTCTGTGTGTGTGTGTTATATACCATCCAGCTCTAAAATTATATAAGTTAGAACTCTTCTAATATTTTCATCATATTCTCTATCAAATTTGCCATATAATTGCCAAGTTTCAATCTTTTAATCCACTTATTACGCAAGATACAACCAAAGGTCGAAAAAAATGCCGAAAAAGCGTCCCATATTCTCGCGTTTTTTCCTCTTTGCGGGTCATCCAAATAAATGACACCTTTGAAACTGCATAACTTGTTTGTTTATGAATGGATTTTAAAATTCAAAGACATTTTTACTCAATGGAGATAGGGCTTTAATTTTAGACAAAAATTTTCCTCAAAAAGAGAAAAAAACATTTTTCATAGTCATTGCTATAAACTGACTCAATTCCAGAATCTCTAAATTTCAGTACAAGTACTATTCATTTCTTTTAAATAGGGTCCAAATCAATTCATAGGGCCTTTTCCAATGTCAAAAGAATATTTTTCTTACCATCAAGCATCCAACTGCAATTTCGCATTTTAGAAAGTTCATACATAATCATTCTTGTCATGATGTGGTCTGGAACAAGCTCACCAGAATCAATATATCTCTTGGCTGTCAGGCCATTCACTGGATTAATCAGGAAGAGAAATTTTATATATTTAGGATGGTTTTGTCAAATGCTACAACATGCTCAGTTGGAAGAGCTCTTGCTCCAATATCAAAGGAGCCCAGATCGATCCTGGGTGCAGCCGAGATTTTTTTCTGACCCCCCTGTGATTGGGTAGCTGGGTCTGTTAGATCTGGCAGAAAGTACTTTGCGATAGAATAGCGTCCTATCCAAAGGGTAGCAAGCAATTGCTATTGTCCATTTCACACTATAGAAACTGGGATAAACTCTGGCTCCATGGGTCTAACGGCTCTGAAGGACTACTATAAAGCTGTCTGATTGTCATTAAAGTGCAAAATTATAGCTCTTAGTCTCTATAAAATTTCTGGGAACATTTTTCTGTCTTTTGCCTAGGTAGTACAAAATTAGATTGTTTAAAGAAGAAGAACCCCCCCCCCCCCCCCCCCAACAAGGCATGTTTGAGCAACAAATGAAAAGGAAAACATCTATTTAAAAAATAGGAAAAAAAACCCCCAAAACAATGACATTTGAACCATTATTTATTGTTTCTAATGCCGCCAATTTATTTTGGAGTCAATGCGAACAAAGAGACGTCACTGGTAGTTCTGTGAATCACATAGCATAGTATTAGTATAGGTATCATCGATAACCTAAAAAAATTTAATAAAATGAAAAAAACCCCCAGAAAACAACAAAACAAATAAAAAATACCCAACCCAAAAGCAACAAAAACCCAAATTATTCTTATTATTACACTCGGACAAAATTTAGAAAATAGAACAGATTTCTAATAAAAAGAAAGCAAAACATTAACGTTAAAGTTAAAGAAAAAAAAGGGCGAGGTGGGAGTGGGGAGTGAAAGTTGCAAAGTAAATTGAAAATAAAAATCATTTTAAGCATTAAATAAATCCTCACCAGACTTCTCATGTATCTGTTTACGTAGCAAATCTCCACTTGCTAAATATTTCAGTTCAAAGTCATTTATTATTCTTGTGGCTATTGTGCCTTTCCCCGAGCCTGGGGCACCCATGATGACAGCACGGAATATTTTAGAAGCCATTTAAAAAAAATCAATTTCAAGATTCAAGCAGTTTTGATGAAGCTTTATGACCGTGTTTTAAATAATGTTGGGTGCATATATTTAAATGTTGCAATTAATATTTATAGAGTAGCTGCCTGACTAAAACGCACGCACACATTTGAGCAAGTCAACTTGACTTCTCGTTCTCTTGCCTAAGTCACAAAGTTGGAAGTTGAAGGATGAAATGAAAGAAAAGACACAGGTTGGCTAAAAACGAAAGGTCAAAGGTTTTCGTAATGTAAATATTGATTACTGCTTTAACTGTTATCTGAATCTCTGTGTCAATTGGAGATAAAAAATGTCAGATTGGCTCAAATTCAACAAACTTAAGTTTTCGTTTAAATTTTTACAACCACACTCATCGAATCCTTTTCATGCGTGGAGCCTATAATTTATGGATTCACACGAAGGCCAAGAAACGAAATCACTCAAAGATTCATTTACCCTTTGTAAAGAAATGCCCATATGGTGGTTTCTTCATAACGTGGACTTTTAATAGCCTTTTCATTGATATCATGCAATACAAACTGTAGAGAGCTGGGACCATCAGGAATTAAATTGGTTTTCTACGATATGTAGGAGGTCAATATTATTAGATGAAATAACGCCAGGCATTCGAGGTATCAAATATATTTATGTTGATCACGATACATACCTACCTTTCCTCCCAAAAATTATATATTCATATCAAGCAAGATTCAAGCTGCATTCTTTCCTTGTTTTTTTTTTTTTTTTTTTTTTTTTGAATAACTTTCATTGTTGTAAGCAGTTGAAGTATCAGGGATTTAATAAAACAAATAACAAATATCATCCCTACGAATATGTATGCATTCTTGTATGAATGCTGCATTGTTCTTAAAAAACACGGTAGGCCTATGTGCAGTGTTAATTAACTAGCACATGCTGTGTTCTTTAAAAAATGGCATTATGTGTGTGTGTATGTATGTATGTATGTATGTATGTATGTATGTATGTATGTATGTATGTATGTATGTATGTATGTATGTATGTATGTATGTATGTATGTATGTATGTATGTATGTATGCATGTATATATGTATGTATATATGTATGTATGTATGTTTGTGTATATGTATGTATTGTGTACATATATGTGTATGTATTATATAGGTATGTATGTACATATTTTCGGCTATCATCAGTTTGACTGAGTCACTCGGAATATCTTTATTTTTAATATAAAGAAGTAGGATGAAAAAGCCCTTAACAGAATTGCTACTTTAGTAACGTGCACGTACTGTACTGTACAAAATTATAAACATACACCGCTGTCAATTTTTTGTTGATTAGAATATTTGCGGAACCCCTCCACCAAGCTTATTCACATCCCCTCCCCCTCTATCAAATTTGAGCCTATGAAAAGATATTCTCTATGTTGCCGCTGTCATTGTACCAGCATTATAGTTGATTGAACGCTAACCATTTTATACATCACATCTCGCGTTGCCTAAATTAGAAAAATGACAAAATTAGCCCCCCCCCCCCCTTTTCTATTGAAGTTTGCCTAAAATGCACACCGCCCTTTTTATTACTAACCCACTCCTTATATTTTTTATACACGAAAGTAGCTTTGGTTAAAAAAAAAAAGGGTGGGGAAAAAAAGTAAGCACATTTCCCCAGGTTTCTAGTTATAGAGAGGGCAATACATTATTTAGTTGAAATTATATAATATGACTGGCAGTTTTTGCAACTGGTTGTAAATATTGTCGAGAGGAACAGAAAATGGCGTCAGGTGGTGGAATAAGGGGGTACAATTCTGTATCTGTATTTACACCACTCACACAGTCTCAACCTCCACCTGACAATGTAAATAACTGTTTCATAGACATTTTGTTTTATTCGATTAAAATTTTCTTCGACTTTGTTACGCCACTGTCATTGATACCGTCTTCAGTTACCGTCCATCCAATCCAACTCCAACAACTACAACGACTGTGACTGTGATGACTGACTGTCATTGTCATTTCTGATTACTGTGACTGTGTGACTATTCTCAGACTCAAGACATGTCTGCCAATAATAATAATAATAAAGAAAGTGTATTATTGGCAGACAGTAGGACACTGTCTGCCAGTAATCATTTTTCTTTATTGGCAGACATGTCTGAGAATAATAATAATAACAGCCCCATCCAAATCCATGGCCATCATGTCATTGTCATCATGAATCATGGTCCATTGTTGATTTTGTTTTGTGACATTCATTGTCATTGTCATTGTGTTTTGTTAGTTTATATTTAAAGTTAAAGTTTAAAATTGGCCTGCTGATATTTGATTTATTTTTTGTTTGCTTTTATGAAAACTTTGTCTTTCAAATGGTTCATGATTTAATATATTTCACTCAAAACTTGGATGCAGCACCCTGCTCACTACTGGCTGTCATTATCCCCAGACACCTGTCTGGGGATAATGAAAATTCGTAACCAAATTTCGTTATTCCCAGACAGATAT
>NC_088360.1:118238469-118260969 GCF_034508935.2 Berghia stephanieae
CAGTTGTTACTTTTTTTATCATCCTCATCAAGATCATTACTGCGACTATGAACACTATTGTCACCACATCATAGTTACTACTATTATTTCCATTAGCAATACAGCATCAATTCCAAACAGCACAACAATACAATTTTGACTTTTTTTTTCTCCATTATATTATAATATATTATATTGATGAAAACAATGGTCTTCTTTGTTGCAAATCACGAGTGTTACAATTACTGTTACCTGTCCTTTCAAAAAATATGTTAGAGAAACACTGATCTGACTGGAAGTGACCCTATTTAATTAAATGATAGTGAAAAAAAAGTATTGGGGTTGACACTTTTGAATTGTCGAGAGTTTGTTAACAGTAACAAAAAGCCAAATGACAATTCAATTGTTTTCTGTATATTTAATAGGTGTAGCAGTTGTCGGTTTATTGTGTTTTCACATTGAGTTTTATGTTTGATTTTGTTGATAATATTTAATATGTAATATGTAATACAAACATTTTTATGTCATTTTGTGGTCATATACTTGTGTGCAATAATGATCAGTCTTGACATTTCAAATCGTGCAATTAAATATTTGCCCATATTTGTCAATTCTATTGAATTCAAAACATTCTTGATAATCCTTATGTTGTAGATCAGAAAAAGGATAGACACAAGAATTTATTTATTTTTTTTTTTTTACCATCCAGCATTCATTGCTGGATAATGCAGCTGAGCAAGTGCGTTCATCCATCACCAGTGCCATCCAGCATATCAAGTCCTTTGCAGAGGAAGTCACAGATTCAGCCCGGAAAATCTCTGGCATCATTCAGGATATAGAGGGCAGTGTTCAGGTTTTCCAGTCCATAGAAGGGGATGCAGCAACTCAACAAGTGAGATATTCTTGTGATTTTTTAACATGCTCTTATTGTAAGAACCACTGGTATGATTAATCTTTTAAAGTTGAAAAGTACTCAAGGGTTCTACAGTTCTGGTATCATTTTTTTTTTTTTCATTTTGAAATTAAAGATAATGTATTATTTCCATTGGATTTAATTAAAAATATGTTGAAGTCTAATATTGTGTCTTTTCTTACCATCTTACCGAGAGAATAGGAATAATGATGTGTTAATGTGTGTGTGTGTGTGTGTGTGTGTGTGTGTGTGTGTGTGTTGCTGTTGATGCATGCATATAAAAACTGAATACTTAAATAATTTTATATTAGGTTTTGCATATACTATGTATATAGACCTGTGTGGAGATACAAAGTATTTGTATGTGTGTGTTCTGTAAGTTTGTGTGTTTCTGTCTATAAATGTTTTTTCTTGTCATAACCCAATGAGATTACCTCAAATAAATTTCCATTTGTTGGACAATAAATATAATAATAATAATAATAATAATAATAATAATAATAATAATAATAATAATAATAATAATAATAATAATAATAATAATAATAATAATAATTGTTGTTGTTGTTGTTGTTGTTGTTGTTGTTGTTGTTTTTATTATTATTAATTTATTAAAGCTGTTTCTACTGTCTTTTGAGTCGGCAGATATAATCAGATAAATTCAATGAGAAATCATATAATTTGAAAGAAATGTTACCTCCCTGTTAGATGGCTAAAATCTTCAAATGCAGCTATTACAGCTTCTTGGACTTGACAGATATCACAACACTTACTTATTATCTAAGATTTTTATCTCATTTTGATAATCCATGTTAAGAAAAAGAAAGATGTGTATCAATTCTTGGACAGTTTAGCAGAAGAAGAAGATGAGGAGGAGTAGTGGAGGACTAAGTTTGAACACACCTTATCTGCCTTAGTCTATTAATAATTTAGTAAATTATATTTTGATGATGATCTCAGGTTCAAGGTACTGCAGAAAAGGCCAGATTGAAGATAAAATCCTATTTCTGTGAACTTCGGGAAAACCTTGGTCGACAAGAGATGGCTGCATTAGCAGCAGTCGACACCCATATACGAGAGAAATTGTGTTCATTACGTCAGCAACAGGAGGATATGGTGATTTTGATGTCTCAGATATCCTCTGTTCGTCATCAGTGTGAAGCAACTTTACAGCAAGTATGTCATATTTGATTACTTATTTTGTTGATTTTCGTGGTTTTCTATACTTTAATGCGACCTTCTCAGTATGATTTCATTTTGAAGGAAATATACTCTCCTTATTTATCAATGATTGGAGACTTAAATCATTAGTGGACCAACTGGTTATCACATCAAAATAGCTTTGGTTCATTTTCAGCTATGTCAATTATTTTTTTTTTGAATTAGTTTGCTTGGTATAGAGATGTTGGGTCTTTTAGACCTGATTGAATAGCTTGTTAACAAGTTTCTATCTTGAAGGTTACTACTGATTATTCCATTTCAGACTTAAACTGAGGTTATTCGGATGTTCTTCCTGTATGTTCATCTATTGATCTGTCCTCAATAACGACTTTAGTATTTGAAGTTGCCAAAAAATGTATTTGTGTAATGGACAAGCAAATCAATAACATTATGCAAATTATGAATAAGGAATTAAATAAATTTTTCATAATGACACAAGTCCTCTCTTAGATTTTTCATAATGACACAATTCCTCTCTTGGCATTCTTTGAAATCCTGCTAATTGCCTTTTGGAGGTCCCGATAGCTCACTTGGTAGAGCACTGTTAGATCTGGCAGAAAGTACTTTGAAACAGACTAGCGTCCTATCCAAAGGATAACAATCAATAGCTATTGGTCTGTTTCACACTATGACTATGAAAACTGGATAAACTCCAGATCCATGGGCCTGGTGGCTCTGAAGGACTACTTTTTATTGTCTTTAATTTATTCTGTTGTATTAATGTTTTCCCTCCTTGTTGGTTGACCTTATGTCAAGATATATAATTTATAACAATTGCAAAATAAAGTTGCTAGATAAGTTTTTGGAAAAGCTTTGCAAGTCTGCCAATTGATCGGGAAATTCCTGATCTGGTTGCCCTATCCCCTTATTCTGGATAACAGATAGAATTTCCCAAATAAGGCCTTTCAAATTTTATTTATTATTTCCTTTAAAGAGAATGTTAAAATGACAACAGTGGATAAATGTAATGATATAATTTAGTCACGATGGATTATGTTAAGTATTATATGGTATAATAAGGTATAACATTTTCAAGCATTCGTTGGACTTGGATCGTGGCAATAGCAACAGGATAATATTATCATCATCAAACAAGAATAGCATACTAAATTGCAAAAATCAACATCACATACTCTATGTGACCCACCATCTCAAACTGTTATTATGTTGGGTTGACCAGTTGTCAATAGGTGATTTTAAATTATAAATCATCTGCAATATTAACTTTTCAGTTGTGGGCACTTATAGTAACTAAATCTTCTGTCCGCAAAAAAAGAGTAAATCAAAACAAATAAAACAAATTTTTAAATAACAACAAAAAAGCTAAAAAAACTCAGGCTTAGCCCACATTTCAAATTGTTCAAAATGAGAAAATTGTTAGCCTATATATATATATCATCCCAACATCCTATCATTTTGAGATGGTGAATCACATATGTTTTACTCTGATGACCTGAAAGAATGCAAAGATAAAGTATAAGATACTGTTATTAAGCTTTTGTTTTTATTAAATTTTGTATCGCCATCTGTAGCCAAAAAATAAAGGAGTTACCTTTCAAATTCCCCAATGAGTTTCTTTGCTGGTAACCATTTAATGATATAAGCTATTGTTTGATACCTAAGTAAGCCTATTGGAAAATGTGTTTTTCTGCTTATGATTATGTTTAAATCCAGATGAAGTTTGCGTGTGCTTCATATTTTAATTTAATTCAGAAAAGTGGGATCATGGATAGTTCATACGGTAGAGTCACGCTCTCCCTGGCCAGGCGGAGTTGTCATACCATTAAGGTCGCGGGTTCGAGCCCCTATTGGCGCTGCGAAATTTTGATTCTCTATTGTCTTCTGGCTTTTTCTTACTCACTTCATTTCTTGTTATTTTAATTTAAATACATTCTTTGGGGCCTAGACAAATGGACTTGTTATCATCATCATCAATATGGTCATTGTTGTTGTTTTTATCATTATTATTATTATTATTATTATTATTCTTATTATTATTGTTATTATTATTATTGTTATTACTCTACATTTTCCCACCAGGATGACACAAAACTTTTATTGGCAAAATCAGACATTAGTAATTTACTTGACACGCTTCAGAAGCAACAACAACAATTCATCGAACTTCCTGACCAAATCATGGAACCTACCATTCCCATAACTTTCACAAAGGTAAATATGTTTATCGTCCTTTTTTCCCCTCTCACCCCCTTTTCTCTGGTTTTGAGGTTTGATAAGAATCAAGTCATCAGTCTTCATGACTGTTCTTCAGAGGTTTTGGTGTAAGCAATTTTAAAGAAATATATCGTTAATTCCATTTCCTTGCATACAGATGAGTTTTGAAATATATGTTATGTTTGGACAAATGTGAATTTCACTAAAACATTGATTGCTTACTCAGAGCACAACACATATGCTGTTAGCATCATATTAGGTGAATATTGATGAATGTAAGGAGGAGAATGGAAATTTTGTCGGATCAACCCATTGATGATGTGATTGAAAGGGGAATTTTTTATTTAAACAAAACTATTTAGAATTGGAAAAAGTGTCTTCCATCTTCATTAATCATCATGGTGAGAATCTGGTAATGTCTCTTGAAAACAAAAAAACCCAAAATGTCTTTACATTCAGAATATATTAAAGACTGTTTAATAAGTATTGATTTCCAAACTTCATCCCGTATGTCCAGTTTTTGAGTTTAATTTCAGTTAATCATTCATTCTATCAATTTTTCCTCAGGACAACAGAGTTCATATTGGTCCTAAAATTGAAATGCGTGTTGTCACTCTTGGTTTAGATGGAGCTGGAAAAACCAGCATCTTGTTTAAACTGAAACAAAATGAATTCATCCCTACCATTCCTACAATAGGTAAGGATAGTCTGTATATTAAAGTATGACAGTAAAATGATTTCAATAACTTAACTTCCACCTTCTATTAATAAGCATGCTCATATACATTTTCACCATGTAGGCAATTATCTTGGTCCGTGCCTTCTCAGGTCTGTTATAAGTAACCTCTCTCTCTCTCTCTTTCTGTCTGTCTCTGTCTGTCTGTCTATCTCTCTCTCTCTCTCTCTCTCTCTCTCTCTCTCTCTCTCTCTCTCTCTCTCTCTCTCTCTCTCTCTCCACACACAGACACACACACATTATCTAAATGAATTACAATTGATGCCTTTTTGTGTCGAGTATTTGAATAATGAAGCTAAAATTTGTCAATTTCTTTATCAACTCATTTCCTTTTAAACAATCTCTTCACAGGTTTTAATGTTGAAACAGTTGAGTACAAAAATTTCAAGTTTACAATTTGGGACGTTGGAGGGCAGCATAAAATTAGACCCCTGTGGAAGCACTACTACTTCAATACTCAAGGTATTATAATTTTTTCATTTTTGGCTGTTTGCAATATATACCACAACATATTATACACGAATTTCTAAAAATCGATAAATGAATAAAATAATGTAAACAGGATTAAGATAAGAAGTTTGAGAAATAACTTCCATTAATTAAAGACCGGATAGTTCAGTTGGTAGAGACTTGCCTGCAAAAGGACACATGCCAGCCCTGAGCGACGTTTTCTTCAGACCTAATTTCTTGATGATTGTAATGATTTTTACTCATGCAATATTAGGATTCTGAGTCTTTACAACTTTATGATCTAAAATGGTACTTTTAAGATGAAAATCAGGATTTTTCTGTTAAATTGTTTTATGACATTATGGGTTGGTTACTCTGGGTAGGGTCTCATAACTTGTCTTTGACAGGGATAAGGTAACAGTTTGAGAGTTGATATCAATTTCAACTGTTCAAGATTAATTTGATACTGGCTTTTAACTTTCCACCCATCCTTGAGGCTTTGGCATTCTATGATATGATTCGTTCTCTTGGTCCTTGTATTGAAGCTTCTTTTTTCTTTCCTTTACACTTACAAATCAAGACTATTGTATTTTGCATCTATTGTTACAGTTCAACCTCTTTATCACGACATTGTTGGAATCAGAAAAAAAAAAATGTCAGAAAGAGTTGTCATTACGGTGCAGCAACCAAAAATAAGGGAGGGGGATGGGTAAGGTGTATGACCAGTGAAACCTTTATTTTTTAACAAATGATTATGATAAGACTGAAACAATTAGGTATCAGAACAGATGACTGATTTTGATTTATCAGATTTTCTCCTAGTTATTGATGATTGTGAACAAGCTGTTATGGGGAATCCTGTACGTGGCAGCAATGTCCTTCTTTGTCATCGTCATCTTGTCAACTTTGATGAGAATATGCAACTTTACATCAATTCTAGTATAATAGTCCAAACATGCTGCTGTTTTGGGTCCTGATAGCATTGTGTGTTAGTGTTAGAGTGTCCCGTTTTAGCTCTTTGAAAAGTTGGCCGCTATGTTTTAAAATGTATGTTTTATGGTGAGTTTTTATTACAAGTGGTATTAACAAATCGGGACTTGGGCACCATATTGCTATAGAGAGGAAGTCATTATAACTGGATTGCACTGCAAAAGTATGAACCTAGAGAAAATGCTAAATCCAACTCAAATGCGATTTATTCTTAATCTTTCTGTTTTACCTTAAATTTAGCAGCTTTTACTATTTTAAGTTTCAGACTGTTACCCAATTGTTTTTTGAATCAAATTATTGCATACTAGACAAAATGCGTCAAATTTATTTCACTCCTATGATGATATAATTTTGCATTGTCTCATACACTTAGCTTATTTTCAAGATGCCATATGATTGTGCAATCTAGTCACTACATAGCTACCATAATCACTTCCTTTGTATTGAGAGTGATTTGTGCTATGATTGGGCTGTTGTGAGTGGATAAAAAGATTTTAATTTCAGATTATCTCACAGTATTTTTTTTTTAACAAGAGACCACTTTTTAAAACTATCTTTTTCAAATTTCTTCCATTGGCCAGTGTCATAGATTGAGTAATTGTAAGATTTTCAATTTAAAGCATAGCAATTTATTTTGTTTTCGTGCAGGATGTTAGATAAATGAATATACATTTTTTAATTGAATTTATTCCATACACCAAATTAAACTGCACTTCATTCATTATATTTGCAGCTGTGATATTTGTTATCGACAGCAGTAATCGGGAAAGACTAGAAGAGGCACAGAATGAACTGGTCAAATTGGTACAAGAGAAAGAACTGAAAGAAGCCTCACTCCTGATCTTTGCAAATAAGCAGGTATTTTATATATTTTACTCGACAATTTTACATCTTTAAAACTTATCAATCATTTAAGATTAATGTGTCATATTGAAATTGGAAATTTTCTGAAAACATGTAACATTTTAAAAATTTCTCAGTTTTCTTTTTCTTTTTAGTATGGAAGAGGAAAATGAAAGAAATTATGGCATGATTTTGTGGAGACAATTTATAGAATGATAGATAATCTTATTGACTTGACACTCTTTAGAATGATGTGAATTTTCGGTATACTTTTTGATCTTGTCATTTTTTATATGAATGCAAAATTTTTATTTTCCATATATCAGTGTTACCAGTGAGCTGATGCTTTCTAGTAAGGTTATGAATGTTTTTAAAGCCTTATTTCTCAGATCTATTGTCGATGGATTTAAAGGGGAGATATCAGTGTGTCATTATGTGTAATGTGTTGATGCTCAATGTCAAGTGACATGAAAATGTAAATATGCCCTTTATTTTCCATTCACAGGATGTGACTGAGTGTGTTACGATAGAGGAAATAACTGAACAGTTTGGTCTTTTGAAACTTTGCTGTAATCGTAGTTGGCACCTTCAGGCCTGTGATGGTAAAAGTGGGCAAGGCTTGTACGATGGTTTAGAATGGCTATCTCGTCAAATGGTGGCCGCTGGTGCTCCAGAATTAGCGTAGTGCTAGTTCAAGTACTTATGAATTTTAAAAAAATATTCTATGTTCTTTATGTTTATATGTATATTTGTGAATATGTACATCTTCACTATATTTGCCATAACTCTGGTATATGTGTTCTCTTTCATGTTGAATAATTAAGCACATTAGACTTGAAGCCAGGGATTTGATCTTTTGGCCTTGCATGGGGGGCTGGGAGGTCACTTTTGCTATGTCTTCTAATCCTCTGTATTTAATTTCCATTTGAATTTAAACAAAGATAAGGAGCATTGAAATCACGAAAAATCACTTTCGTTCAACCAAAATCAAGCACTCCGGCCATATGACAAACTAAGCCACTGAGATTTGCTCCAATACTTCATAATCCAATTGGCCTGACTACCTTAAAATGATATATATCAAAAGAAAGCTTATTTAAAGCCAACTTTATTGAAAATAATCATGGAACAACAAAAAGCAAGGTTCCATACAGAGCAGAATTTCACAAATTTTGCACATATTGTACCTGCCCTTCACCCGTGACGTCTCTCCGGGCCTACTGGCAGCTGCTACATCTCTGCAGACTTTGCACTCCAGCCTGGGTTTTGATTTGGTGGAGGTGGCAGGTAGATGATGGAGTTGCTGGTGGTTGAGACAATTAGGGACTGTGGCTTTGACTTTGGGTTTGGAGTCTGGATATGTCCCTCCATGAACTCATTCATCAGCTGCTTGCCAAGAGCCTTGATGAAAATTGGAAGGGAAAGGGGTTTCAGGTCTCTTTTTTGCTGGATTTTGTTATGGAGAATAGAGGCCTGTACGATACACAGGGTAAGGAAATGTCAGGGTTTGATGGGAGAGGGGAAGGTATTACATAAGCTGGTCACTTAGGTTGGTGCCGCACATTTAAAAAAAAATCCATGACAGCTTTTGGCTTTAATTTTGCCAGGAAAAATGTGACTGGTGGTTGTGACTATTTCGATGGGGTAATGTGCAGCTGTGAGGATGATGACATCCCATTTGTCACTTCATTTCACAGCGCACAGACAGTCCTTCTGACAGAATGAAATTTGACCCGTTGATAGCTTTTCCACAGCCAAATCCTTTGGCATCCCTAGATGAGTAGGTCTGACTGTACCAGTGCAGGAGGTGCTCCTTTCCACAAGGGTCTCGTACAAAGCAGGGCATATGTAGCAGTTGTTAGTGTAGACATAATACCCTTTGTAGAGCAGTGGATGTAAGAGAAAGAGAACAGCATCTGTTGGTTTGTTGCTAATGTTTTTATGGGCAGTGTAAATTTCAAAACGGAAAATGCATCCTGTTCTGCTCTCACAGAGTTGATAGAATTTGATGCCCCACTGCTTGGGCTTGTCCTTTATATAAACTCAGGATCTTATTGGGTCCTTACTAGAAAGGGGCGTCACTGTCAAATAAATGTTGTAACAGTCAGTGCACACAATGGAATAGAGACATTCATGACAATAAAGGGAGAAAAATGACCACAGTAATAAAGAGCAATGAAATACGATAGACAAATTATAAAATTAAAATGTAATGCTGCATACGTTCTGGTGCATATACAAAACTAAAAAACAAAAAAATATTCAGGAATAATAATGATATAGATACAATGCTATAGGTATGTCATAATCCTTGAAATTCAAATTTCATTGATGTCTGAATCTCTGGATTTGAATTTGGTTTATGCAATCGCTATGCTGGATTTAAGCTCCAGTAATGGCTATGACAGAACTTCACCAGAGGTCGTCTTCTTTGTCTCTGGGGTCGATCAGGCATTTCGCTAGACTCTGATCCAGCCAAGGATTAAAGACTGTTGTCATGGTCATCAAAATTGGGTTGTCCGTCCAGTGTACTGTCTATGTCAGAAACATTTGTCTGGATGTTGTAATCATTGCAAACGTTATCTTCAGGCAATACCACAACCAAATCATCTTCATGATCACTGTTGGTACCATAACAGACAGTGATCTGTTGAAAGGAGTTGAAGTGCTTATTTTGCACTTGAGTTGATATAGATTCTCTCAAAGTGCAATGCTCAGGATACTAATGGGACCTTACTAGGAAGGGGTGTCACTTTCAAATAAACAAGAAATATTAAATTTTGCTATCTAATAGTAATACTTTATTGAGACCATGCAATACACTCTCAACGTGAGTTGGGAAGCAAATGACCTGGAATCAATGAGTGCTACAGCATGCCGTAAGACGGACAGAGGGTGAATGCAAAAAAAAACAAAAGTACAATTTAAAAACAGGCATTATGAAATCATTATACTACGCCTGGAATGTGGCCATTTTATTTCACCGGAGCCTTATCTGGAATATTTTATTGAGAGAGAACTTAGGTTTTTTGTAAGAGATTAAATTTTTTTTCCCTTTGGAGATCATCATCACTACATGTGCTGTCATTATTCGGTTCCTCACTGTGTTTTTTTTATGTAACCATTTGAATTTGAATATATCCCTTTTTTGTAGAGATCCAACGTCAGTATGGGACTTTTGGATGGTCTCAAGATAAATTGCTCTTGGGTTTTATTGTGATCTTTGTCAAATGGATCCTTTTTATCTTGCTTTTTTGTTTGTTTTTCTTTGACACGTTTTTTGCTTAATCTAAATTCTTCAGTATTCTATAATCTTCTTCTTTGCTGGTGCTGAAATGACCTAAAAGTGCTGTAAAACCTTTTAAAACCAAGAAACAAGCTAGTGACTGCTATTTTTTCATCCATTACCTCTAAAACTACCCACTTATCTTAACTATAGAAACATGTGGATTCATTGAACTATGGTCGTGAGAGTATGTAGCATAGAATAGAAATTTTGTCTGATTTATGAATTTATCAAATCTGTGGTCGACAACAAATGGGTTAGACTATATTAAACTTTCAACTTGTACTGTACCTATTTTTATAGATTTTAGTGATGCAAAATCATGACGGGTCATATTGACCTTTTAAACGTATATTATTCATATCTCTGCAAATTAGACAGTTTGAATGTCTTTCATTTTAATTTTAAAAGCTGTTAATAAGTGTTCTTTTTTTGATGCAAATCAAATTATAATTGTTGAATGTTGTGTATATCATCATCATTACTATAATTTTTGATACAGTGATCACAGCCTACTGATAATAATAAATAGCACTTCTAGACCGCAGAACCTGAACAAAGTTTTGCTGCATGTGCTTTACAATAGCAAATAATTTTATAAGTAAAAATTGATAATATTATTATAAATTTATTTTACAAGGATACTGTGTAATGGTCTGTCCTGAGAGAAAAAGACAAATCCCTAAGGCAAAAACGAAATACCACACTAACATAAAGATAATGCATCCTTCTCACCTTTAAAATCTCAATGAAACTTTCTTATTGTCCTAGGCAAACCATGCCATGTAAGAAGGCGAATGAAGTTAAAAAACTGTTTCATCAGAGGAAGATCTTAAAAATCTGGCGAGAGCATAGACATTTTCAGAATTTTGGATATATTTTGGAGCAGTTTAGTTCAAATATTTGAAACAGAATAGAGCAATTTTATACATTTTTTCTCTCTCAGTCAATGCAGCTCTTATAGACTTAGAATAAATTCAAATTTTTTTCCATTGCAGGATCAATTTTGCAACACTACTCTGGTCCCTTTGTAATTTATATATTTTATCAGCATTGGCATCAACAAGGAAATAAGTATCTGGAAAGTATAAATGAAGTTACAATTAGGAATAAAGATACATTTTGATTTTAAAAATAGAGCGCACACATGATATATTCTTCAGTTGTAAGAAGACAGACTTGCGTATGTTGTTAATTTGTTCTGACTTAGGTATGCTGCAATCAAAAGTCACTCCTCCTAGGTATTTTACATTATCACCATTTTCATTTAAAGTAATTGAATGTACTGGGTGGGGTTCCTGACCTCCAATAGTGGTACTTACTGCGTCTTCTATCCCACTATATCAGTTTTCCAACTAGTTTTATGTCTTTGTCTTGGAATGAGATTACTTGGTTTTGTCCTGGTCCTGGCCAGATGCCCTAGCTGAGAGGGAAACAGTCAAATGTATAGTTTTGGGAGATGATTTTTTTCCGTGTAAATCATCTCTCCTCTCTGTTATGCACTGTATTATGTTTTTTTTTATATGAAATATGATTTGTAAAATCATCTCTCTGTTATGCACTGTATTATGTTTTCTTTATATATTATATATGATTTGTAAAACATTTGAGTGTATTCCTCTTAGTGGGGACCTGTGCATGTATCTGGATGAGACTTTTAGTGATCTCAATCTAAGTAGTACTTTGATAGTGTGCTCTTGGAAATCTACACCTGATTCTTATTTGAACCAATTCCCCTTTGTCTTACCTTTTCTTGGGCGCTTTAATTGTAATTCTAGAACTTTTTACTATCCCATTTTCTTCCTTTTTACTGGTGCTGATTGATCTTAATGTGGTGCAAGTGCAGTAAAACCCTTAAAACAAAAACAAACATAACTGAATGTAATGAATTGATATGTTGAGTATTTCCACATTGTTCATTTTATGGTTTAATGTTATCAATTTATTTGAATTCATCCAGGATTTTATTTCATGGAGGCAAATGGTTGGGAGGGATAGCATAGAAAAACATTTAATAATTTAGGATTTTCTTGGGGAAGGGGGGGGGGGGGGGGGGGGGGTGGCGTAGTTGCCAATTGTTAGAAAATTTTGAAAAAATAAAAGGAGCATAAAAGAGTGGATTCATAATAATATACCACTAACAACGTAGCTGAGGATCTTTTCCTGAAAGTGTTTCATTTCTTTACCTCTTGAATTTTTCAGTGTTGTCCTTCCGCAGTTAGTGTATTTAAATAATATCCTCCGAATAATAAACCAACATAATGTTGTCACCCAAAAGGCAGGATATTAGGGGGTTACATACAGTATTGTTATTACTATTATTATAATTATTATTAGTATTATTATTATTGTTATTATCATTATTATTTTTATTATTATGCTTGTGGTCATTATTATTATTATTACTAATTATTATTATTATTATTATTATTATTATTATTATTATTATTATTAATATTATCACTATTATGGTGATGATGATGATGATGATTTTTATTATGATTGTGATTATTATTATTATTATTATTATTATTATTACTTTTATTATAGTCAACTCGGATAATCGCAACTCCTTGGGATCGGCAAAAATGTTATGATTAACTAAAGTTGAGTTTCCTGTCCACTATTGCAACAATTTTGGAGATGCCATGTTTTTTGGGATTTCTTTGGGGCAAGTTCTGTCTGAGATGGTTTAGGAGGTGAATTGAACTTATTGATAATTTGAGGTTTTTCCTGTAATGTGATATTGATCGTCTATTTAGGAGAAACCATGGTTTCTCAGTCTGCATGTTTATTTGTTGTTTTTTAGTTTTATTTTCCAAGCTGCGCAGTATCTTTGGTTGATTTTAGATAAATTAATTGGACACTGCCTTCACCACCACGTGTAACTTTTTATAGCAATTCTGATTTGATCACTGATCAGTTTCATACCATAATATGGTAAACTCAAACCAGTTGTTCTTGGTCCACAACAGACTGAGCAATTTGATTGAAGTAAAAACCATATGGCAGCCCTGTTCAGATTTTAACAAGCAAAAGCAGCTTTGATGCAAGTCAACGTCTTATTCAGATTGGCTTAACTCTTACTCTTTTGTTTTCAACTTTTGCAAGAGTCAAAAGAATTTAGTGGTGATGAGAGCCAATAAGCTCTCACCAAACTCATTGGTCACAATGCACAGCTGTCAATCCCAAAATAAAGGATATCGCTCAGACTCTCCTTACAACTATCATTGTCTACCTCTTGTCTAGACTATGCCTAGCCCCTTCGCCTCCTATCTAATGGTCACATGTGACTGCACAACCCCATACTCATACTGCCAACCCTTCACATTCCAAAAGTGGAATTAGAATATCAAAAAATTGGAATTTGTAATTTTACTTACCACCATCACCATGATCAAGCTATTTAGCTGTCATCTGCATTTTTTGCCAAATTGGGACCTAAAATTTGCCAAAAAATTTGCCGCACTTTGGGTCCTTATTTGAAGATTTTTTGACGAAACGATCCATGACTGAAGTTGGAAGTGTAAGTGACTCGATTTATTTGACTTGAGAAATGAAATGACTGTGAATAGCTTTGTTACAAAGATTTTAAAGGATCATTATCCGTAGAGAGTAGCTTCCTTTGGTTTGGGCCCAGGCAAAGCTGCAACATTTCTCAAGTTTCGCACCTTTTTTTTTCGTTATTTTGTTTTCGCTTCTTTTTTTCCCCAAAATTTGCCACGCGATTTGCCAATTTTCCCAAAATTTGCCACGATTTGCCAATTTTAGGAAATTTGCCAAAATTTGCGGATTGCCCTCATATTTGTGACCGCGAATTGCCATTTGCGGCTGCAAAAAATGCAGATGACAGATTTAGTCGTCTTCTACGACATGCAAGCAAACCGGCAGTTCTATTCTTATTCCGGGAACTGCACGACAAAGATGGTGGTAATCTACTGGTTCAAATGCCTGTAACAGGCACTCTTCGCATTTGACAGTTGATTGCTTGTGAATCGAACTTTGTGGCATGTCTGATCCCTGAATGTCACATGCATCTTTTGAATTGACTATCAAGTTGGACAGCACAGATGCTGACATAGAAGCCCGAAATTCTGTTCTTTTTCACCATACTGAAAATTCTCTCACATTCAGCATTTGAATGGGGGATGACTAGAATTCCGAACATGACCCTAGCTAAATTGGCATTCAATTTGCCCTCCACATTTTTCAACTCACAATTCAAAATTTCTTTGTTCAAAGTATCCTGTTGATACAACAAAAACTCTTCTTCAATTGCATCCATAGACGCATCTTTCAGCTTGATTGCAGGCAGCTTTGTCATGAACATTCTTAGGGAAAAGAATGAGGATTCAAGACGTTGACGTGGCATCAAGACCCCTGTGTGTGCCAAGAGATCCGACTCCACTGGCAATTTTTTGCTTATGTAGGCAGAAGCTGTTGCATAAAATCTCCTCACATCATTGAAAAAGATAGTCTCCTTACTTTTGCTAAGCTTTTCTTCCTTTTGAAGAAATTTCAAATGTGAACGAGTGTCATGTCCGATGACAACATCCTCTCTCTGTTTGTGGATGTCTTTGTTGCTGAAATCCAGATGGAATAAATTCCCTGCAAGCTTCTTTGGCTTGATGAATCTCAGAGAGAGAGTTGTCAGAATGTCTAGCATTTTATCCTGCATTAAGTGTAACAGTGGTTCCTCACTTTGAAGAAATGCATTGGCTTAAACAAAGAGGGGAAGGGTCTTACTTAAAAACAAACAGAATAACTTACTAAGAGGGTTGGAAAAGAATGTTGTGATCCTCTGGTGACGCACATTGGTTTTGGAATGATGCTCTTCATTAAAAAAATAGATGAAGGGCATCCCATTGTTCTAGAAGTCTTTCTACACAATTCAACAAAGACAGCCACCTAGTCGGTCCATGTTTCAGGATTTTTCTCACAGCAGTACCAGTAGCCTCCAACATTGAAATAAACTCCTGTTGGCTATTAACTCCAAATTCCATGAGAAAGAATGAAAGAAGAAAAAAACCCAACAAATTAATCCAGCAATGATTGCATGTCTGCGACTTTGAATCAACTGTCCAACAGCTGAAGACTGAAGAAGACAATGAAGAATGAAAGGGTGCCAGAATCAAGCATGTGCCAAAACCTAGCACTATAAACCGCCAAATTTTACTAATGGGTAATTCTCTCTCAAAATTACCACCAACTTTTCCACTTAACACATGAAGACGGGATTTTTGCACAGCTGACAACACTATCACGTGTGTTAGAGGCGGAAGGGGAGGGGGCGGATTAATTTTCCTACTTACCTCCCTTTTGAAGCTCGTTAAACGTATAATTATGAAGGTTGAAAATCGGAATGATTCCGCCAAAAGTGGAAGGGTTGCCAGGTATGCATACTGCAAAATCCTGCCCTCTTTTGTCTCTAATAAAGGAGTGACACACTATTGTAGCATCAAACCCCGCCTACTCTCAATTCTTCAACCTGTCATGATTTCGTCCATGATGAAATTTAATCATGAGATTATGTGTGATTTATTTCTTCAATTTGCCACTTTTTTTTAGATCAAAAATCTGTTGCGATTAACCGAAGTTTGTTGAGATAAACCAGTGACTTTTATATAGCATTAAATTTGTTTCTTGGGATATGTTGCAATTAACCGAGTTTTTTATTTTCGCGATTATCCGGGGTGGACTGTATAATTATTATTATTATTATTATTATTATTATTATTATTATTATTATTATTATTATTATTATTATTATTATTATTATTATTATTTTATTTTATAATTAAAAAAAAAATTATTATTGTTACACAATGGCCAGATTGTACTTGATGTGCATATTATGTAGATATCAATATTACAGTGCTTTCTAACCTGAATTGTTGAATTGGGTATAAAATAAAATGTTAAGGTAAAGATAAATTGGCTTTATGTTCAATTTTTATTATTAATCTTTTCTTTTTAAAATAATGCTTGACATCACAACTTATCAGGCCCTTCAAACTGGGTGGGGCTTCTGACCTCCCATGGTGGGTGGAGAGGAGGTCACTTTTGCTGTTCTCTATCACAAGCCTTATATGTATCTATTTTCTCTTTCCATGTTGCTCTCTGTCTTTGTTCTGGAATGAGCTCGGCTTTTTCCCTGGTCCTGGCAGGATCCTTAGCTGGGAGAGAGCCAGTTAAATGCATAGTGATATTTTTTTCCTTGTATATCATCTCTCTTCTATGTACTATTATAGTCGTTAGCCTTGAATATAATTGCACTTTGTAAACATTTGAGTGTATCCTTCACAGCGAGAGCCCTTGCTTGTGTCTGGATGGGACATTTAGGTAATGTCAAAATAGCCACATCAGTGGATTGCTCGTGGAATCTTCTGTTCCCTAATTGAACCAGTCCCTTTTATTTTGCTTATTCTTTAGTGCTTTTAACTTCAGATCTTTAACTATTCCTCTGTCATGTTCGTTTTTACTTGCACTGAAATAACATAGTTCCAAAACAAGTAACCGACTCCTGTATAAAAGCAAAGACAGAGATACTCAGGAAATCCTTCATCCCTCAAAGTGTAAAGTCATATAATTCCTATCTACAACTAATTTAAGCTATTATATTATAGTCATGTGCAAACAAAAATTTCACATTCGTGTGAACCTTCATACTCATATGCCTTATAATATTTGTTGCATATCAATTATCATAAATTGTTATACATCAATGGAAAGCTCATTCTTTTCTCTATTAATTACATAAGTATGATCACCTCAATGCCCTGTGTAAAAGGATATCAATGTTAAGAAGTGACTTGAGTTTGAAAATTTACACAACTTTACTTTGTTTACCTTATGTTTACCTTACTTTTACTTGATACAGGGAAACCACTTGCCTTCGCATGGACCAAGTAAATCGTTCAATAGACTGTGCAGTAAGAATATTCCAGATATGTAGAAGAAGCTGGTAAAAATAATTTCGATGAGGACCAAAATGGTGCACTTCTTTCTTCATAATATCCAACATTTTCTTGATTAGATTCTTGTCAGGACTGACTGATAGCCACATCTCGTCGAGGATTTGTTTATCAGTTTCCTTATGTTTGTTTCAACTAAACCTTTAAAAAAATATGGTACACCCCCCCCCCCCCCCCCCATGTAAATTGAGTTGACAATGATTTCATGAAACTTTTTATCAGAAAACTGGCTTGATATGTGATCAAAGAGTTGACTGCTTTTTAAAAAGATTTTTAACTCTAATTCTAAAGCCAGATATAGCAAGTATTTTAAGATCATGGTATGCTATTTTCTGAAGACTGCATTTCTTGGTCATGATGATTTTGTTGAACCCGATCCAGCTCAAACAGAGTGGGGTTTCTTTGCTGGCTTTTTCCTTTGCCTTTCTTTAGATTACCCATTTACATGACGACTGACACAAACGGAGTGGAAGCGACTTTCAGTCGTTAAATCACTCAATTGAGCTTGAGACGATGGATGGAGAAGGTGTGTTTCAGTGACTTTTGTGATAAATTGGTGCCTTCTTTTGATGCACCTTTAATGATGGCAGGATGACTCTGTGACGTCCTCACTCTGGCATTAGTAAATAAAATTTACAGTCATCAAAAAGATGCATGAAAAATGCGCACTTGATGATTCAGCGACAATACGGCAGCCACTCTGTTTGAGCTCTAAGTAATGTTTATTAAAAGTAATGAAAAAAATATTTTAAAAACCCCACCAAGAACAAGGACATTACACATCTTTGCTGGATCCGAGTTTTAATTAACTTGAAGTTTGTAATATCAGATTATATCTGTGTGCTTGAGAGTTTTATGGCAACTGTTCATGTGGCATTTTTAAATAATGAACAAACACCCCCCTCCCCTTACAAAAAAATAAAATAAAATAAAATAAAAACAAAACAAAAACAAATTAATGAATTAATATCACAATTTTTTAATTACTTATCCAGGTTGCACTGGAAGATGAACACATCAAAGGCCACCATGTCAGTAACACGCATACTGTAAATTGAATATCAATGTTTAAGTAAAATCAGAGTACCTTGCTTAAGGCTAATGTTGGACGAGGCATATTGAAGTATATCCCCTAAAATGAAATCCTGACAGCCCTTTATCCCTGTCCATGAAGGTTTTATACATTGAGGCATCGCAAGCAGCGTCAAATATGAGATAACATTTACGTCAGATGGAACAGACAACAGTGGGTGGGTGTGCTATTCTTAGATGAAAGTGGATGTAATTGTCACTTTGCTGACATACAGCTGATTAAGGATGTGAAGGAGAGAAGAGGAATTTTAATCTAATCCTTGTGAGTCTCAGCATGACCACTCGGCAGAGGCAACATCCATGTATGAGATGGGTTTAGTTCACCACCAACTCCCTCTTCATGTTTTTTCCACCAGAATGTCAATGTTATCATTTACGTAGAAGACATTCCCTGAACACTATTTGTTCAACCATTCCGGATTCATCTACACCTCACATTTCAACAAGGCAAAGTACGTACCCAAACTGCAATTGATACTGCAATACCTAAGGGATGACGAGATGGAAACAGTGGACTGGCTAGCACTTTCACTGGATATGGATGCAGTATAGCATCTTTGGGATGAGCTCTTCTGTCAAGAACCATTCTCATACAAATCTTACAAATCTTGAAAATACATTACACCTCAAGTGGAACAGTAGCTTACAGTGAATGCTTTAAAGACTTGCCTTATCCATGTACACAAGTTGGTTGTCAGGTCCTGCCAAATATAAACTACTGGGGGTCATACTGTAACCAAAAACTGTTGATCCTTGAATTTCATACAATTTTAAAACTGACCCTGTCTCTTCATTCTTTAGTACTTGGCTTCATGTATTTCTCTCCATGAATTTAGATTCATCTTGATGCAGAGTGATTTGTCTTCCGGCATTGAAATAGAGCTTGACACCAAGTTTTTATTTGAAGCTTCGATGAAAGAGATAGTGCTTTACATTTGTGTGTCACACAAATACTCTCTGAAAACAATATCAGTAGAATCTGCATTTCATGAGTCAGCTGCACTGGTCATTGCTCTCATCAATTGCATAGTTTTTCCTTGACTTAAATCTCTTACTGCCAACAGCCATAAGAAGCCACTTTTCCTTGCGAAATGCATGACATGTACATACTTGATGGTGTAGAAATGAAACATAAGATTAAAAATAAGTGAAAATACAAACACTCTCATAATACTCAATCATGTATTTTTGTCAATCATCCATTGATTGATCAAAATTTCAATAATCCAACAACAAAAAATACTGAAAGGTGGTCGTCATCCAAAATATGGAAAGCTACAATGTCAAAAACAATATGATATCTTTGGAGTTCTTACAAATTGGAGATGAAAACGTTACCATTAGAATATATGTTACCCTGAACTCTGTGTGAAATGTCTGGTTGTTCCCGTTGTCTCTGAAGGTATTTATTGATAATATCCTCATTGTTTTCGTCTGAATCTTGGAAACACTGATTGGAATAGACATTACGCTCATCCTGACTGTCATTAGGGAACATATTTTTTTCATTTTCATCGCTATCTTTGGGAAATTGTTTGACTTCAAAACTGTTGCTCTTTTCCGTGCCTTTCTCATTTTCGCTGTCATTCGAGCACAACCTAAAATATACATTACTCTTTTCATCTAATTTTTTGAAGGAGGAACCTTCAACAGTCCTGCTTGAAGTATCATGATTCTTTCTTTTTGATGAACGAATGTTGTTGGTAGATGATGTATTTTGTTTGTTGGAATCACTGGGAGAAGCTACTGTAGTGTCATCCCGGGCGTATCCATAATTAAAATAAACGTTATTTGAATCGTAGTAAAGCTTTAAGGCTTTATAAAGCATCTTGTATTGATCCTGAAACAAAATGAAACATTTAAAAGGTTGATAACTATTAAATTTCCTGGGATTTTAAGTCAAATAAAACAGGGATACAATTGTTGAATGATTACAACAAGATTTGATCAAGGCATTATCCGCACAACTCAATCATTTTTTTGTCATTTAAATGGTAAATACAAATGTTAAAGTAAAGCTATAACATGATTTTAACATTCTTTTTTTTTTTTTCATGTTTTTGTTTTTGTTTGGGATTTATTTTGTATTTTGATTTTTTAAAAGCAAAGAAAAAAAAAAAAAAAAAAAAAAAAAAAAAACCAACCCAAAAAACCCCGAACAAAACTGACATACCAGAGTCGGAATAACCTGTGGTCGAATTGACTTGATGGCACCAACAACCAAAGGCACAGTCACATGATGATCGTGGTCCATTCGGTCAAGGAGGAGAGACAGAACGCAAATTAAACCACTGTGGTCTGCACCGTTCCTGATAGAAATTAGAAAAGATAACAAATAATTCCATATGAAAAAAATTATATATAATAAACTACTTCAGTTAATTTCTAATGATGAAGTCGACAAATAAAAATACATCAAAACATCAACAAATTAGAAATTTTAGAAATGTGGTAAAATCTCAGTGATTCGTAAAGATTCATGGCAATACTTAACATGGTTTGAGATGTATTATAGGTTGAAATGTTAACTCCTGTATTGTGGAACAGAATGATCTAAGGTGGTCATCTTCTTGAACAATATTCCTCAACCCACCAACTTAAAAAAAATCAAAGAAGAATAAAACCAAAAAGAACTTACAAATTAGAATTTATCATTGTTTTGGGGTGACATAATAACAGATCTTCTGTACCTACCTACACATGTAAACTGTTCGACCTTGCCCAGGAGGAGTTAATTCCTTTGCTTTTTGTAAAAATGATATCAAACTCTCTGCATCAAAGGATTTGGTACAGCACTTCAGATGGGTTACGTGGTGTTCATTATTTTTCTAATATTCAAAGAAGAGAAAATATAAAAGCAAATGTTAAGACATAATCATAAAACGATATAAATATTAATTAAAATTCCACCTGTATCTATGAAATTCTTTTGTCTTTCTAAATTATAGTTACCTTTATATTATTCACTGTCAAAATAGTTCTGATGTAATAGTATAAAACATATGTAATGATCGTGTGACAAGAGAATTTTAATTGAATCCTAATTCATCAATGAAAATTATCAACACATGTCTCCTCTCACAAAATTTGATTTTCCAGACCTGATAGCAAAAAGTAACATTATTTAAACTATATTTAAAATTTAAATAGAACCGTTAAACTTGATATGTATAATAAACAAGGTAAACATACAGTGCAACCTCTCTATAACCACATCATTAAGACCAGAAAAACAATGTTATAGAGAGTTGTTGTTATAGCGGAGCAACCAGAAAGCAATGGCAGGACTACAATGTGTGGCCAGTAAAATCATCAATCTTTATTTTAGGTTAAATCAATATGACAGGACAAACTGACATTTAGATATCAGAACTGACGACCGACTTCAATATATAATATTTTCTCTTAGTTATTGATGATCATGAACAAGTTATGGGGAATTCCACACTTGGCAGCAATGTCCTTCTTATCAACCTCGACGAGAATTAGCAACTTTACATCAATGGTTAGTACTTTTCTCTTCAACTTGGTAGAAGTAGGAGTTGGTATAGACACTGAAGGGCAGACTAGGATATTGAGTGTGCATTGAAACAAAAACCAACACTTTAGTCTTTCTGTTCAGCTGACTCCGGGTAAGGTTGGATAGGTGCCAGAGTTTATTCCAGTTTCTAGTGCATTAAAAGAACAATAGAAATTATTTGCTACCCTTCGGATATGACATCGGTCTATTGCAAATGTATTTTCCTCCCTATCTAACAGTCTCAGCTACCCAATCACTCCTGGGTGGACAGGGGGAGGGGGGTCAGAAAAAATCGCAGCTTTATCTAGGATCGATCTCGTT
>NC_088360.1:118265969-118270969 GCF_034508935.2 Berghia stephanieae
TGTTCGAGGCAATTGAATTCATATATTATTTTATTTGTTAACTGTTGAAATGAAGCTTGCAAGTGGATACATTGTCTTTTGGACGTAACCACACAGAAACTTTTTGTTCCAGGGTAAAGGTTAAGTGAATAATCTTTAAATATAAAGAGGTAAACTATTATTGCTATTCTTACCGCAGTCTGTATCATATACATCCTCTCTTGGCGCAATTTCCAGAGAACAAAATGAAAATCAAAGTATCCTTTGTCTTGGGCTTCTCTAATCACGTGGTGCAGGGCAATGAATGTACCAGTCCTGCCAACGCCAGCACTGAAATTGAATAAGAAATATTACAACCACAAAAAAGGATGGCCATTTGAATAAAACTCTTTCAATACATTTATATGCTGTTCCTGTATTACTGCAATTTTGTTTCGTTTATTTTACTCAGAAGGGGATTTAATACAAAAGTTTTTTTTGTTTTTTTTTGTCTTCCTTTTTTACATATTTCAAATTTGGTCTCCAATCTTTATTCCTTTCTCTAACACCCACTCTACAGACATTCATTTCATTAGTTACAAACAAACTTTTCCTCCCCTTCACATTCTCCTCCATATTCTTCTTCTTTTCCCTTATTCTTGCAAACCGCCTCTGACATATTTTCTCAAGTGGTAAAATACAGTGTTAAAGAGTGCAATGCAGTACTCTTGAAATTTACTATATTATTTGCTGTCTGAACAATTTTTGAAGGTATTTTATCCCACACGTGAATAGCCGATGAATAAAAATATTGTTGGTAGCTTCTTGGTTTTGAGTTAGGGATTAAAAACCTTTCGCTCTTTAACTAATTTGGCATTGCTTGAGCCGTCAAATCCACGTCCATTTCTAGTAGTTTTGAAAAGAGTTGTAGCAGATGTTCAAGCATATGAAGATTCTCCGACCACCATTAGAGTTGCTTTCCTTTAGACATACTCTACTTATTTACATTTAGCTCTTCTTTCTGTTTTCAATAACTTTTATGAATATCTGTCTCCCTCCAATCCTATGCCTTGAAATAAAAGTTAATACCTGCAATGAACGACTGTTTTCTCGTCACTGGCATAGGAGGCAACTCTTTGCTCAAAGTCCACTAATCCCCAAGGAGTTTTTGGGACTCCCTTGTCAGGCCATGACGTGAAGTGGAATTGAGTGACTGTATGGGTCGGGTGACCAATCTGAGGAAAGGTGGTGATAAAAACATTAACAAGAATTATCATTTTTTGTTTATTTGGTGAAATAATCATAACTTCCATTAATAAACTTCTTGTTACAATGAAGTTGGCAATGTATTTTTTTTCTACAAAAGAATTTAAAACTTGATTCATTTTCATAAATGTCTTGTAATCATTGTTGTGTCTCCACAATAGGGTAACAGCACAAACCTTCATAAGATGAAGTGTTCTGATTGTGTAATCGGCATGGATTTGAGTGGTTGCCAATCTGATGCGAATGTCATCGTATTGTGCTTCGCTGTCTTCAGGCCAGTACATTTCACATTTTGGCTGGAAAGTTAAATCATAATGTTAGTTTTACATGCATGACCAAATCCCATAATTTATAACATGAACATTATAAGTCATATAATGCCATTTATTTCAGTTTTTTTTTTCTTCATATTTCTTAATTGACTGATGTTCTTATATTGTACAATTGGGAATGCAGGGGAAAACATGCTTTTTGGGATCAAAAGTTGTAAATGGACCTAAATTCTATAATCCATTGTTATACCTCCCGCACAAACCTAACAATTAAAACAAATAAAAAACAAAAAACAAACAAACAAACAAAACAAAACAAAAATAAACAAAATTCCAATAAAACAAAACCCGATGAGTGGGAGTCTCCTCCAGAACCTTTTGAAAATTGGATGAAACTAATGTATTCTAGACAGCTATGAATATAATGAGCATGCATGAACTTGATGTGTAACCCAAGAAGGCAAAAACTCTGAATGGTAGAATATTCTCACCTATGTTGTAATAGACCTATTTTAATTTTTTTTAAAAACATAGATTCATTTCTCTTGAGGCTCTTATAAATGTTAATTTGATGTAGAGTTGAAACCACAAATCACGTCCACTTTCTAGGAATCCTAGACATAACCCTCTTTATCCCATCATTCAAATTTAGTCAATCTCAAATTCTTGGAAATGAGAGAAAAAAAAACAGTATGAGCTCAAAAATATTTTTACAAAATATCGTGTTATACACATAGTTTTAAATTGTTAAAAACCTTCGAAATTGAAATTTTAGAGGCAGAAACAATGATTTGTTATTACTTTTCCTTCCTCAACAAGATTAGTGAGCATGACGATGGTATCCACGTTTTGCTCCCACAACATCCGTATGAAGTCATTAAGCATTATCTTGTTGGGACCTGGTAGATCAAGTGGCACATGTAGTTATACATTATTGCTATTGCAAATGCAAAATTTCATTGGGCGTATTACTATATATATATATATATTTTTTTTTTGGTGGTTCAGAGTTATGATGTATTCATTAATTCATTAAGCACATTAATAAATAAACGTTTATCTCTGTTACATGTTTGTTCAATTAGTAAAATACTAATACTAATCCACTTCACACTATTTTCTCCATTTTTTTGTCCTCTGAGTCAGACACCAGTTCATCACAAAACACTTAGTTCCACCCTCCGATTTTTTTGACCCTCCCCAAACTTTCTGTCTACCCACCTGTGATGTAATAGTATGGTCTTATACGAGATCTTGTGTAAAGTATTCTGTGAGATACTAGTGTCTTACCAGCTGAGCCACTGGACCCTGCATTTCTTATAATATGACATAAACAGAAAACAATATTAAAGGGAATTATAATGGGACAGAAGAGACCGCTAGTTGATCACCCCATCCCATAAGAAGAGGTCATAACTCCTATCCACGTTACAAAATTAAATGTGACAAATAAGGAAAGTAGAAGAGTGAAAAAAAGTGATATATTTACTACCTTGTGCTGCAATGAACTGCTTTCCATTGTAACCCTGGGTGGAAAAGAATATTTATAATAGTTAAAATATTGACTAAATATCCTAATTTTGTTTTTAAAAATTGAGCTTTTATACAGCCCAATATGAACTAAACTTATAAAGCAATTATACATCATAAAAATATTCTATTTCAAATCAATCCAAAAAAGTGACCCATTGCCTCAGTCTGGTATTATGTTGGGGTGAACCAGACGACGGAAAATAAATTTTAACTTGAAAGGATAAAAAATATTCATTTTTTAAATTCATTCTTTCAAATAAAAATAATCATATTCTATTTTCTTAATAAAAGGAATGACCTGAATACAAGCCTCATAACTGGAGCTACAAATTTATTTATTTAGCGACTTAATCACCATCACATGATATTGTTTTGAGGTGGTGGGGCACAAATGTTAAAAGAAAACTGATAAAGTTAATTTTGCTATAAGTTGTGCGTTGGAATGTTGATAGTCTTAAGTAATTCTAAAATCTATTTCAATGTGGGTCAAACTTAAATATAGAACAACAAGTGAAAAAAAGATAATCAAATAAAAAAAAACGGAAAAAAATGAGTAAAATAAAACAAAACCGTTTCCTAAGCAAACAAACAAACACATGATAAAAAAGGCAAACAAAAGAATATTCAAAAATAAATTCTAAGTTACTGAATGAAGAGATGATTTACCTTTACATGTGATGCATTGATATAATCTCCTTGATTCTTTTCAGGATTCGACACCAAATGAACCCTTGTATGGTCATCTTTAAAAGACAAAATAAAAAAAAAAATAGTTGATTCAAACGGTACATTTTGCATTAGAAGATTGATGAATATTTATCTTAGTAACCAATTGTGAGACAATAAAAGATACTACTTGTAATATGATAAGGTCATTCTTTAATTTGAAGTTCTTTTTGGGAATCCTCTATTTCCACTTAATTATTCAGGACAATTCGACAAGGCACATTCACAAGCTTTCTTTTTCTATTGTGATGCACGAACATATCGCATAATAATTGTCTTTTTATGGGCGCTATTTTTCTAGCAGAAGAATACTATTCAAATGATTGTTTTAAAAAATAACTGCAAACCACTTACATGCAGAGATGTTTTTGTATCTGTTTTTGAATCTGTTTTCTGTCCTCATTCCAACAGACTTGGAGGCTGAAGTAGAGGTGGGCACACTCTAAAAAAGGGAATGAAAAATCAATACATCAGTACAAATATAAGAAAATAAAAGAAGAAGAGGCTAGAATATAAGTTCTTATTTTGAATTTCTAAAAAAAGCATGTGTTAAATTTTCAATTCAATATTATCAAACAATATTAATATCAAAAAACTTGGAGCTCACATTAAATTGTTCCAGAAAGAACTCTCTCGAATGGGAAGAGAGAAAAGATTTCAAGTCATCTCGATTGATAGCGTTTTTGGAAGGGCCTGACAATGCCTTGAAATAAGCCTCTTGTGCTTGGATTACTGATGCATCAATGCTTGGACGGCTGGACTTTGTCTCACTGGGTTTGGTCTCATCTGAGAAAATTAACAAGAGTAAAAGGAAACTTTCGAATAAAGAGAGACTTTAAGAGTTGAAGAATTTAAATATACTTTTTATGTTATCATCATTAATGCCATTATTATAAATTATTGAAATTATTGTCATTATTAGGATTATTGCACTTCTTCAACTTCCTCAACCTACATCTCCTTCTTCATCTTCTTCTTCTTCTACTTCCACTTCTTGTTTTTGTTCTTGTTCTTTATCTTTTCCCTCCTTCTCTTTTTATTGTTGTCATTATTATTGGTCACATCCCACAAGTAATATAGTTCTATTGATCCAAAGGTTACAATTTCAAGATTTAAGAGTAAAAAAATATTACAAACAGAATTAATTCATCAATGACAAAATTGAAGAAACTACTGCATTTCAACATGGAACAACTCACTAGTCTGTGACACTTTGACAGGTTGATTTGGTCGAGCGTTTATTCC
>NC_088360.1:118275969-118300969 GCF_034508935.2 Berghia stephanieae
TATGACTGTAAAGGACTAATTACTTTACAGTTTCATCTCATTACAAAGTTTGTGAGGTTACATACATATCAAGAGCTGATACTCTGAAGAATATCTGTCAACTTATGGATTTAATCATTCCTAGTTTAAGTGTATGCCCTACACTTTTTCTAAAGAAAGCGTACCCTCGACACGCTCATTCTTACCTTCATCACAATTGTCTCCTGCTTTCCCAAGAGGACAGTCTGTGCAAATGCCAGTGATGTGATGGCAAAGAGAATTCTCACATTCGGAACTACAGCTCTCATTACAACCCACACCGTATGTCTGTGGTGAGCAGTCTAGAAAAATAGTATTATATTTTTATGTTGTGTCAGTGTCCAAGTTAAATGGCACTCAAGCATTTATGGTGAGCAATTATTCTTGGTAAGCATTAAAAAAATAATTAAGAAATGACATATTCGACCTGATTAGAGCATTCTCTTGGTTTGACATATAAATATCAATTGGTCTCGCCAAAAAGTGGTGATAATCTCAAGGAAGTTATAATTCTTTACTCTGAATTTGTTGTTTTTAAATTTTAAATGAAACAATAATATACAAAAAAAAAAAAAAAATAATAATAATCAGTTATATTCTGATAGCTATTTCTTTCTTTATTTTACCGATCATATAGTTTGAAACCAAAGCGGACCAATCATATTAAAATGACTTTTAAATCGAAAAAAAATAATGAAAATGTAACAAATGTGGGATACATGTATGTAGGTGATCTGAATTTTTGTTCAAATACAAGAAAAATGCTTGTTTGTTAGACAACATTGCACAGCGTAATTCAATTTATCCAAGTTCTATTGAGAAAGTGACCATTTTTGTATTTGGGTTTGTTTGAATTTTGTTTTGGAAAAGAGTTTTTTTTAAATTGAAGCTCAGATACATGTTTTTGCCTTAACTCTGTTGTTTTACATTTTGCTTGTAAGTTCAAGGGTCATTTACCAATCAGAAGAAAAAAACATGTTGTACAATGGTCTAAAAGTAGATAGTTTTATAGCAATAGCACTTTAAACACCTTTTTATTGTCATGCATTGTCTATGTACTACCTTACTAATGTAAAATACCATTTTCACACGCGTCTCCCTGATACCCTGGCACACAGCTGTAACAGTGACCATTGCCTGCCTGACAGAAACCCTGGTCACAATGTAAAGGGCATGGCTGTGTACAGTTGAAGCCATGGAAACCACTCTCACATTCTGTAAGCAGACGAAAATAATATAGGAGATGATGTCTGCAAATGCAAATTAACTTTAATAATCTAAGTTTGAACCAGCTGATCATTCAGTTAGAAAAAAAGAGGTTAAATCGACGTATACTATGGTTCAATAGATGCAACCCGAGTAATCTTGTTAAGTTTTGTTGGAATATATTAGGTAATTCGGAACCACAATTTAAATTTAATGAAAGCCTATTTAATAGAGTATTTGTTAAAATCCTACTAATATATAATGTGTCCCAAAATCAGTAAAGTTAAAGTAGAAATTATATTAACATAACCCTAGAATGTAGGGATGTATATGGGTGGTAGATGCTCTTTTGACTAGCAATCAGTAGGCCAATATCTCCATTTCAATTTATATAATCAACTAAAACGCTCCCCCCACCCTCCCTCCACCGCGAAAAAAAAATAGTTTGAAGTCTATCTAATTAGAGTGGTTGACAAACTTTTAAAAAAGGCCAAAAGCAAACATTAAGAACAATTGAAAAAAAAATCCCCTAAAAAACCCAACAAACCAACCCCCCCCCCCCCCAAAAAAAAAAAAAAAAAAAAAACAACAAAAAAACAAAAAAAAAAAAAACCCAAAACAAAACAAAACAAACCCAACAAAAAACAAAAACAAATAACAAACAAACAAACAAATGAAATAAAAACCAAACCCGAACACAACACCAAGTGCCAGCAAATCGACAGTCTTTTTTTTGTTTGTTTGTTTTGTTTTTGTTTTATGATTATTAAGCAAGACCTGTCGCGGCGTGATCTGACACCCTTCCCAAGACAAACAAAAAATTACTGAGAGTGAGTTTCCCCTTGTTCACCATAAAAATCATGGCGATGATCTCACCTTCAACGCAGTTGGGCGGTTTGAATCCTTGGGCACACCCTCCATCACAAGTTCCATTGACGCTGTCACAAGTACCACTCAGACAGTACAGACTACAAAACTTGCCACAATCTTTGCCATATCGGCCAGGAGAACATTCTGAGACAATACATAAATAGTGAAGAATAAAAATTTTAAATTCAAATAAATGAAGAATAAAAAAGAAACTGGAATTCAATAATGATGAGAACCTGAAAGATGTAGGTAATTATGATGATGACGATGACGATAATGATGATGATATTTATGCTGTGATGATAATGATGATGATATCACTTATTATGGAAGTGGTCATAAAATAGTAAACCTTAAACAAAAGGCTAGAGGTCTCTAAATGAGCCAATAAAATGGAGAGAAAAATAGAGTAAATGGAACCATGTAAAAGGGAACAACACAAAAGTAAATATTTTCTTTATTTTTTTTTTCTTCTTCTCCTTCTAGTCATGATCTGTGTGTTGTTCCCTTTTACATGTGTCACATTTACTCCCTTTATTTGTTTCTCCAACTTTAAATAACAGTGCCACAAGTATCCTCAAGAATCATACTCTTACCATTATCGCAGTTGACCCCTTGCCAGCCTGGCTGGCAAGAGGCACAGAATCCTATTTCCTTGCTGCATGTTCCATCAAAACAGTTTATAGGGCAGGGCTGATCACAATTGGTCCCGTAAAATCCATCAGGGCAAGCAATGGGGACTGAAATAATGGATAAACTGGTATCGTATTTGAAATGTTATTTGCATAATAGTAATAACAATAATAATATAATGATAATAATAACAACAACGACAATAATAATAATAATAATAATAATAATAATAATAATAATAATAATAATAATAATGAAGATAATAATAAAATGTAACACAACATCAACAATAATAATGATGATGATGATGATGATAATAATAATAATAATAATATTATTATTATTATTATTATTATTATTATTATTATTATTAATAATAAACTACTACTACTACTACTGCTAATACTACTACTATTACTACTGCTACTACTACTACTACTACTACTACTACTACTACTACTACTACTACTACTACTACTACTACTACTACTACTACTTGCCAGTAAATCTGTGCTCGACGATAACTTTTTTTGACATTGACTGTTAATCCCCAGCCCTTGCCATCATGATATGCCTTTTAGATAAGTTACACGAAGCCTTATTTAAGTGTGCGTGTGTGTGGTTTCGCACTTTCTGTTTCATGCATGTCTGTCCTTGCGTATATTATGATATTATTTATGCTGTAGCCAAATGAAAAATTGTCTTCATGGGCAATAGATATATTATTATTATCATTATTATTACGATTATTAGTATTACGATTATTTTTATCATTATTATTATTATTATTATTATTATTATTATTATTATTATTTTTATTATTATTATTATTATTATTATTATTATTATTATGTTTGCAACTCCCTTCTTTATGGGCTTCCAAAGAACTCGGTGGCAAGACTGCAATAGACACTTAGATAACCACGCCTTTCGGACAGTCGTCACAATATTACTTACAAAAAATGGCAGGGATTGGTAAACATAGCCAACTACAAATGTTTTACTATTGGTATAAGTGTCTAAGTAAAATACCCACTGTTCTACCGCCTGATCAATAGAACCAACACAGAAAATTAAGTGTAAATTTGGACGTTTATAATATGATCGAGAAAATCGTGCGATAACTAGTCACTCATCTGGCGATATAAAAACAATAACAATAATCAGAGAGAGGTCGATTTCATTCACGTTATAGTTTATAATCAAACATCTTTATTTGTCCGAGCACGTGTGAAGGTGTGTCACAAATTCCATTGTTTTGATTGGTCAAAAATCTACTGGTTAATTGATGGATCTACCGTTACAAAGCATTAGCCAATCAAAATATTTCCTGCCATTTACCCCGTTTCGTCCCCTTGACTATTTGTTTCCTGCATGAAAAGGCCTGAGATACCGCCTGAGTACAAGTCAAACACACAAACAGGTCATGCCCAGTTAGTGAGTATTTCTCACAATATTTTGACACACTGATAAAGGAATTGCATCGCAAAACCTGACGACACGGTGCATTTTTTCAATCATCTGAATTAAAATTGTGAGTGATGCTCAGGATCTGTGGGCTGTTTACTCCGGGTGATAGACAAGCACTTAAGGTGACTATGGGTCTTCGGTTCACGGTCAGCGGCTGATTTCAGGGTAAAAAAACCCACTTTATTTTAAATTTTCGAGTAAAAAATAAAACAACTTAATAAACTGTACGATAACTGACGTAATTTTCTAAAGAGTATGCACTGTATGTTGATTGAATAATTGAAGGCTCATACTATAAGTCAATGGCTTGACATGATAGCAACAAGAGGTCGCAGAGGAACCATCAATTATTACAAAATTGCCATCAAGACCAAAAAAAATAAATATAAAAAGCATAATATTACACCCCGGTTTTTTTCTTTCGTTGCTCCTGGACCCGTTTCTACGAATGCGGACTAGCACTAGCGCTTAGTCTCTGACTTTAGACATGCTAAAATCACGGCACCTTCGGACTAAGTTTAGCCGAGTTTTTGTCATTTGCTGAGGCCGGACTTCAAGCTTAGGCTGAGACTAGCTCCTTGGATGCATCATACCGTCGACAAGATAGCAGCCTTATGAATATTAATTGAGAAACAAAAAAGAAATCCAGCGATTTTTCAAAACCGTGTTCAAAATACAATATTAGAGAAAAATGACGCAACATTGCAGAGTAAAATGGAGATCATGTTAACTTTTGTTGTTATTTTTAGCAAACATTAATTATGTCACCATAAACATTATTTTCATCATGTCTCCTTATGTAAGAAATCGACTACGTAGCGCACTCAAATGCCTATTTTCCAACTCTGCAATGTTGCGCCCTTTTTCTCTGATATTGTATTTCTGAAATAGGAAGAAGACGATGGAGGTGGATTGGACACACGCTTAGAAAGAACGACTCCACTATAACAAAGAAAGTATTGGACCGGAACCCTCAGGGCAGAAGATCAAGGGGAAGGCCACGAGGAACATGGAGAAGAATTAAAGAAGCTGATATACAGAGAAGTGGTAAGACCTGGAATGAGATTAAAAAGTTAGCTCAAGATAGAGAAGGATGGAAACTGTTTGTCTGTGGCCTATACCCTGACCCAGGGTGAAAAAGGCAATGATGGTGATGAATTCAGATTAAAATGTTTTTGACAGTCTACGAATAAAGGCTTGTTTTATTTGTATTTTGAATTTGAAAGAAATCCAATGAAGAGTCTCAGAGATACAAGCCGACAAAAAGCGGCGCGTTATTTGTGACCACCTGAATATATATATTGTGAAGAGAGCGAATGCTCGAAACAATATTGTAGAAGTGGAACAAACTTTAAATGGTTAATATATATATATATATATATATATATATATATATATATATATATATATATATATATATATATATATATATATATATATATATATCTACATATGTATACATTTCTTATTTTTTCTGCCTATTATTTAAATGTACAATTATTTTCACTAGCTAGACCGTCTATTAATAATAGTATTATCTTTTTTTGTTTTTGTTTTTGGATTGCCATTGTAAAGCGCCATTGAGCATTGTAATTGTAAATGGATATTGGCGCTATATAAATTACCCATCAAATTACAGTATATTAATATCATTGTTTTTGTTGTCCTTTTAATTAGCATTGCGTTATGACAATTATCCTAATTATGATGATGATACTACACTGATGACGACGGAGTCGATATTGATAATGATGATGTTGGTGATAATGATGATTTTGACGATAACGTTGATCATAAATAATTGTGAGATTTTCCACAAAGCGCACTTTCACGATTTAACCATGTTCAATGAGTTTTACAATACTTCATTTTTGATGATGATGATGATAATGGCAGAATAAGATGCAAAAAATGAAAGAAAAAAAAAAACAACAAACAAAACTCACCCTTTTCTGTCATGTTTTAGTTTAGCTTATAGCCAAACAATATCTTTTATTCGTCAGTAAATCAAATAACGAAGGACACCACAATTAAAAAATCACGAAGTTAGAAACAGTTCCATGATAATATTTAGCACATATAAAATAAATCATAATTTAATTAAAGAAAAATATGAATACCACACACAAAATCATCCATTTTTTTAGTCGTGCGTGTCTGAACGGCTAATGATGTTTATTAAAATTTGACAAGAAATGAGGGTAACAGGAAGAAAAGTTGCATCGACTCGTCAATTACTTAGTCATCCGTAGAGGAAGGTGGGGTTGTAATGAATCTGCTCCCTTGTGACCCCCTCTGCAGGGGCGGTTTCTGGTTGTTTATTTAAGGCGGCATGGATCGAAAACATTCTCTCACTGTACTCATGTGTAAAATGAGTAGGTACTTGACCAGAAGCAGTGTTGACTGTGTTGGAGGAAAATGTTATCTCGCCCAACAGGCATCATGTCTCGTCTGCATGTTGCTTTTGGCTTAGGAGCCCTTTTTAAGTGTCTTGAGCTCACTCAGCGGAAATTGCGCAATATCAATGTTCTAGTGGGTTTATTTTTTTAGAATGTGTGTATATTGTGTGTAAAAATAAAATGGGAAGGGGAGGGGGGGGGGGGCATGTGTGGTTTGAATTTTAAAGAGATGTACTCACGTAACACTGGCATTTACGATGGGCATATATTATGTAAAAGTGGTCTATTTGTCGATTTTCCTCTAGATCATTGAAGTCTATGGATCCTTTCATTGTTGTTTCGGTATGGATTGCGATACACGTCTGTGCATTGAGATTTGTGAATATCATTTTTTTAAAAAGAACAACACGACAACAGCAATTCGACTGCCATATAAAATTTCTTTCTTCGAATATCAACTGTGATAACAGTCATTAATAGAAGGAATAGAAAATCCAACCTCAATGCACTACTTATCTACTCCAACGACAATAACATAACTATAAGTTGAACTGCTGTGTGTGTGTGTGTGTGTGTGTCGGGTTAATGGACTGGGATTCTTATTTATAGCATCGTGGGGCTCTACTCGGTGAATGATTTGTGTAATATTCTTATTGATGATTAACATCCATTTGAGCAAAACGAATAGCATAAGATCTATATTTATTGTAATTTTCTTCATCCGTATGGTTTGATTACAACAAATCTGTTCTTTCAATGATAAAACTGATATGGTTTTGACTTCTCCCAAGTAAGGCCTCAAGATGTGCAAAACTAAATTTGCCGGCCTGACCTAGTTATTTTAGCAGTAAAGAGTATCAGTTGTTTGTGGTGGGAAGTGGATAGCCGTGGTTTGAAAACAGAAGAAAACAAATCTTTTATATAAAATACTAAGGCGGCCTGTTGACTTTTTGGCTCATGGTAGTCCCCATCCCCCACCCTCAGCTCATTGTCGCACGTCATCTCGCCTCGCGTGGGACAACAAGAAAAAGAGAGCCGTCTGTGATGACGCACAACCTTTGTTACAGGTAGGTACCAATCATGGCTAGAAAGGCAGGAGAGATGCGCGAGTGTTAACGAAAATCAACATTGGCAAAAATTGAGACAAAAAGGAGTATCTGCTAAATTTGAAAATTATAGGGCGGCACAAAACAACTTTGCTCAACAGACCGACCGCCAGTGCCCCTCTGCAATAATGTACGTTTGCAAATAATAATAAAAAACCCGTTAGTATTAATCGGTAGTCCAGCCAAACACTTACACAAATTATCTTAATGTTTAGATGGCCTCCTTCCAATGTGTAAGGATATTTTACCAGTTAACTCCTTTGGAAAAACACATATTTAGAAAATTGGCCAGAAAACTTTTTCTTCAAACATCGATCGATTTAGATGACCCTGACCTTGGCGAAAACTCTCAAACATGGGACTTTGCGAAGTCCCAGGTTTGAGATTTTTTTTTTTTTTTGCCAAGATGAGGGTATTTAAATTGATCGATTTTTGGTTGACGAGTTTTTGACCATTTTTTTTTTTTGAATTTGTGGCTTTCCATAGTATGGCAGTTTACCGGTTAATCGGTACTCCAGTCAAACACCTTTTAAAATTATGTGAAGGTTTAAATGGCCTAATTCCACTGTACAAGGATATTTAAGAGAGAGATTAGACGGTGTTTAGAGTCGTCCTTCATAAACACTAAGCCAAAGTGAAACGGAAAGGAGGATTGCTTGCTATCCCCTAAATATCGCGCCGGTCTATATCAACACGTAAGATATCAACTCAATCATTGAAGGTTGGGACAGAGTCGAACCAGGTCCATTTACGTGTGAGTCAAGGTACTCTACCGATTAAGCTACAAGTACAAGCCCCCATGACGATATTGCCATGAGAAGGATGGTCTAATGATCTGTTATATAGGACAATGTCTCTGTCACGTCTTGAACAAAGTCAAGCGGTTTTAGGCATAGTCAGGGACCAAATGGGTGACATAACGTTTTGTTGGTCTCACAAAGGACAAAATAAATAAACTCCAGAAAATACAGAACATGGCTGACCGCGTTGTACTGCAGAAAGACAGAAAAACTGCAGATCCCGAATTACTACAGCAGCTGCATTGGCTGCCAGTGGTCCAGCGGATTAAATATAAATCTTTAACTATCGTTTTCAAATGCTTGGAGTCACCAGCATATCTCTCAAACCTCATTGAACGGTATAACCCACAGCGATCGCTTCGATCAATGAACGACCTCAAATTGAAAACACCCCGCTGTAGAGTGAAGGCTGGTGAACGCGCCTTTCAGCATTCTGGGCCAAGGTTGTGGAATTTACTACCACTAGAGATACGTTCTTCGTCTTAATTAGAGGAATTCAAGCGTCGATTGAAGCCATTCTTATTCCGACAGGCTTTCTTTTGATTATGTGTATAATTAGCGTTGTTCGTGTACTGTGTTAGGGCTTAATCTATGTTATGCCCCCAGAGCCCTCCTGAAGAAGGGGTGTTTGGCGCACTATAAATCTATACCATTATTATGATTATTATACCTGCAAAAGTTTGGCCCTGGGTTCTGGCATTGTGTCCTTGAGTACGACATTAAACACAATTAAATCCTTTGGCTGAGGTGCGAATGGGTAGGTACGAGTACCTGGCTTAGCCAGGAATTGTAAGGGTGCTAGCACAGAAAGCTCAAAATACGGCTTGTGTTATACAGAGCAGAAATTTGATTCCGTGTTGTTTGCTACGGTAACGGATGTAGTTTAGAGAAAAACGTTGAGCTTAGTAGATCTGAGGAAATACGCAATCTCCAAGACATGTGACATGTGGAACTGTTCATTTATCCTTGCCCATCGTTTTGGATGTCTGATAGTAGGAGTTGGTATGCCTTTACGAAGTTCATGTCAAAGCAAATAGGAATGGGAAGATGGCTAGATAGAGAACAAACAAACGGCTATAATTCAGATAATATATATATAGAGTCTTATATACTCTTGTAAAACGTAAGAGAAAGGCCACTGTTTCGAAAGGAGAACATATGGTCCTGAGCCAACTAGAAATTCCATTCAGACTATGCATAGTTCCGTCATGAGAGTTACACTTAAAAATACGTCAACGAGATAATGACAAACTATAAAATGCAATAGAGGGAGATGATTTACAGGCACAAAATTATCATCTCTCAACAAGATACATTTACATATACTGCTCCAACTATCGACTGTCACCATTGAAGTAATTCGTGGCACATGAGGACAATGATCACGAAGCCATTTATGATTGAAATTAAATTGACATTCAAATATGGCCAAAAAGGAATAAACTCTCAAAAGAATAATGTTTTCTACCCTTTCATTTTTCTGTTTTTAAAGATTGTTTATATGTTATTCAAGAATTTTACACCGGTTTCCGCCGCTGTACATTATATTCTTGCTAAGAGCACTTTCAGTCCTATCACCACAAAGGGCCCTAGGTCCCAAAAAGTGAGGCAGCAAATAATAATGTTTATTCTTGTAATTTGCTATCTGCATCATGTGACATGTAACATACTCTAGTTTTTAAAATATTTTTTGCTATATCTATCTTATATCATATAATGTATACGCATTATTCAAAATATATCATTACATTTTTATATATTTATTATTAATATCAATTCCATAGATTCATGTTTATTATTACTTTTATTTTTATTTAATTTACTATAAATTGCTTTATAAAATTATGTAAATATATTGTGTAACGTTTATTTATTCATTCTTGTAATTCATATTACCAATTTTCCTTATGTTTTAATAAAGTTTATTTATTTATCTTTATACTATTATATTCTTATGTATCTATTTTACCTATTTAGCAACAGAGGTACATTTCACCTTGTAATCATTTTTATTCCTCGAATGTGGGATTACCCCTTTTCCATCATCCCACTGTCTACGGCCTGAGGGGACGTAGTGGGTCAGCCTTGGTTAAGGCAATCAAATCAATTATAATATTGGTTCATTTCTTTAACTGGATTGATCGGTCAGTGATTAGGCTACTAGCTTAGTAGATACATATGACAATAATCAAGGGCTCTTGTAATCTGTGCTCGGCCTTCAGCCAAAGATGTGCACTGCGATACAAAATACATACATGTGCCTAGTTGTCTCAATAAATAGTTGCCATGGATAAAATTTAAGGTGATTCGGAAAGACTTGCATTCACCGCAGTTGCATGGAGAAGCACTGAAGTCTATTATGTACATTAAAAGCAATGATCAATTGACACAGTACCACCTGCAGCTTAAACAGCATCAAAAGAAGCAGTAATGGTGGTAGTAGTAGTAGTAGTAGTAGTAGTAGTAGTAGTAGTAGTAGTAGTAGTAGTAGTAGTAGTAGTAGTAGTAGTAGTAGGAGTAGTAGTAGTGGTAGTAGTGGAGGAGGAGGAAGAGGAGAAAGAAGAAGAAGAAGAAGAAGAAGAAGAAGAAGAAGAAGAAGAAGAAGAAGAAGAAGAAGAAGAAGAAGAAGAAGAAGAAGAAGAAGAAGAAAGAGAAGGAGGAGGAGGAGGAGAAAGAAGAGGAGTAGTGATGGTGGTGGTGGTGATGGGGGGGGGGGGTCAACAAAATCAATTATCCCTACCAACTGCAACAACAACAGCCTATTTCGATTACGTTTTATTCTGGCATCCGCATTAATGTGGATACGTAAGTCACCTGTTGAAAAGTATTTTCAACACACAGATGGGGAAAATAATAAGGAGCGGTCTCAAATTACTGGGAAGGCGTTTAAAGTAAAGGAGTTCGACTTACGGTGGACCTGCTTACTGTACCTATAAACAACACTATCTACCAACTACGTAAACGGTAAGCCTGGAGTGGACAGTAATTAATTAGGGATGATCAATCAATCGCGAAGCACTCTGGTCAAATTGGCATGCAAGCGTTTTAACTTTCCTTCGATGTCGGCAATGTTTACCTTAAGAATTAAATATAACTACCACAGTGTAACAGATCATCGATGTATGACCCGGTCACTTTTATCATCTTAAAAACAGTGTGGTCCAAACTGTGTTGAATGTGATAATTTGTTTCAGAGATATGGCGCAATACATTTCCAAACATATTTTAAAAAAACGGCTTTGCGCCTCCCCCAAGTAACTGTCGATATACAGATATCATACAATGAAACCTCAGTATAACAAGTCCGGATATAATAGGCACCTGTTTATATCAAGGTATTTTAAAACCTCATTTTTCTTTCTCCCTCTTTCCCTTTACGGGCTTTTAAGAGCTTAATCGGTTATAACAGGAGCGCGAAATATATTAGTATTAGCCTACATTACGCTCACATAAGCCTACAGCTAAAGGCAACCGAGAGCTGGGATAGACTAAGTTCATGAATGCTCTCTCTCTCTCTCTCTCTCTCTCTCTCTCTCTCTCTCTCTCTCTCTCTCTCTCTCTCTCTGTGTGTGTGTGTGTGTCATTCATAAAGACAGAATAATTATCTTTATGACAAAAAGTGAAAAGTGTACTCCATGTCTGGGAATATACAAAAATGATTATGGCTTTGTTTGCTTGTTTTAAAGGGTTTACGGCGCTTTCAACACATTAAGGTTATATCAGCGCCAGTAAAAAGGAAAATATTGGGATAGTAAAAAGTTCTAGAATTACAACTAAAGCGCACAAGAAAAGGTAAGACAAAGTGGATTTGGTTCAAATAGGAAACAGAAGATTCCAAGAGCACACCGTCAAAGTATTTAGTTTGAGATCACCTAAAAGTCTCATCCAGACACAAGCACAGGTCCCAACTAAGAGGAATACACTCAAATGTTTACAAATCATATAATATAATATGTAAAGTAAGATTATGGCTTTAAAAGTGTTACAGCAGAGTCTCAGAGGATGCCCGGGGCGTTAGTGGTGTCTAATTTGAGCCGTAATGAATCAGAAACGCTCATTTTTTGGTGCCACTTGGGGATAAATTATTCCATATACACTGGTTTCATCAAATGTTTACGCTAACAAGGCCATTTTAGCATAAAATCTGTATTTATTGTCATGATCTTCATAAGTAATATAATGTAGCAATGAGCCCCTTTCAGGAACGATTTACTTTATCCCAAGAAGAATCTAAGGTTGCTCAAATTTGAATAGTGTATTGGGTGATGGTCGAAAACCCCAATTTTCTTTATAAGGGACTTTACAAAATTATTCCATTGAATTTAGAGGGTGACAAATAACCACTAATATTATTGTTATTTCCACATCGTTGGTCCAAGGCCACTTTGTATTAGTGACAGGAGATGGGTAAGAGAATGTATGTTGAAGTAACTTCGGTAAGTGTGCATCCTGGTCTATGGATAACAATGGGGAAGTGTTGACAAAAGACAGTGTATGCGAAATATTTAATTGATTTCAAAAAATGTTTTATGGGAACAAATGTAGATTCCAAAAGCACACTATCAGTGTATTTAGTTTGAGATCACATAAATGTCTCATCTAGAAACAAGCACAGGTCCACGCCAAGAAGAACACACTCAAACGTTTACAAAGCACAAATATAAATATATAATAATATATATATATATATATATATATATATATATATATATATATATATATATATATATGTGTGTGTGTGTGTGTGTGTGTGTGTGTAAAACATAAAAATAATACAAGACAAAAATATCATCTCCCAAAACTCAACTATACATTTGACTGATCTTTCCCCCCCCCCCCCCCCCCCCCCCCCTATATGAGCGCATGATACTCGCCAGGATTTCCCAAATAGTAGAAAAACATCTGTCACCTGACCAAGCTGGTTTTCGCCCTGGAAGATCATACTGTGACCAACTCTTGAACTCGACACAATACATTGAAGATGGCTACGAGAACAAACAAATTACAGGGGCTGTATTCGTTGACCTGACAGCTGTCTATGACACAGTAAATCACAGGAAAATCCTCCTAAAGGTTTCAATGGTAACTCGTAACACAAAAGTAGCGCAATAATAAAATCCCTTATGTCAAACTCGCTTTTTTTTTGTAAAAAAGGATGGGAAGAAAAGCAGATGGAGATCACAAAAGAACGGACTCCCTCAAGGATAGGTACTTGCACATATCCTTTTCAACATTTATACCAACTATCACCCTGAGTTCGAGAACATCCGGAGGTTTCTCTATGCTGATGATCTGTGTCTTGCATCCCGGGCCTCTGATTTCAGGACCATTGAGGAGAGATGCCCTGAATACATTCTCTGAGTACTATTGAAATAACTCACTAAATGCGAATCCATGAAAAACTCAAGTGTGTGTCTTCCATTTAAAAAACTGCTAAGCCAACAGGAAACTGAACATATCCTGGAATGGGAACATATTGAAGAATAACACATTTCCCATGTACCTCTGTGTCACCTTAGACCACACACTGTCCTTCTCTCAACACACAAGGAAAAACAAAAGCAAAAGTTGCCACAAGAAACAGCCTCCTAAGAAAACTGGCAAATACTACATGGGGAGCAGATTCAAAAACAGTCATGACAACCGCACTAGCCCGTTGCTATTCATCAGCCGAATATGCCTGACTAGTCTGGGCAAGATCCTGCCATGCCAAAAAGATTGACCCTGAGCTACATAACACTTGCTGGATCGATGCTGGTTACATGAAATCAACTGCAGTTCTAGTCCTCCATCAGCTGGCTGGCATTGCACTTCTCCACATTCAAAGAGCCACTGCTTCCAAAGCCTAGAATTATAAACAGGAAATGGACCCAAGGCACACCCTCCCTCCATAACCACAACCCAACGACAAGTAGACTGAAGTCAAAAAAGAGCTTCATGACGTAAGTAAGCATCAACCCTGACCATGCAGCTGTCTACAGACTTGCTACATGGAGGGAGTGGGACAATCACACAAATGAAGCTGTTGAAGATCCAAGAGAAGAACTGCCTTACGGAACTGAGCTCCCCAGGAATAAATGAGTAACACTCAACAGAGCATGAGCAAAACTTGGGAGAACAGCTGGAAGCATGAAAAAGTGGGGGCTGGTCGAGACTAGCTTGTGTACATGTGGATCCCCAGAGTAGACGATGGTGCACACCCTTAAAGAATGCCAGGACAGACCCAACTGCACTGATCCTGATCTAAGAGTCTGCTCCTCAGATGCTGTGGAAAGGGTTAGGTGTTGGAGTGACAAGCTATGATGATGATAGACAACAGACAGTAAAAAAAAAAAATTATCAAAGACTACCTTGGACTAATAAAAATATAACATATATAAAACACTTTTAAACACAGCTATTCAAGAGTTAGTTTGTTTGACGATTTTATTGAATAAATTAAATTAGTTACTTTACTTCTTGTGAGGTGATTTCTTTGACTTTATAGAGCATACAGGTTCAATGTATTCTTTGAAAACATCCATCATGGAAAAGGAATGAAACATCGCTGAGAAATCATCGAAGTTTGATATGCTATCCACAATTGTAAACTCTTTGAATCTGTTGAAGACATGTCAAATAACAGTATATGGCACTTTTGCACCGTCTGTCATTAATAATCCAAAAATAATATTTTACCAGAGCAGAATATTATTTCAACTTGTTTTTCTTCTCCTCTTCATCATCATCATCATCATCATCATCATCATCATCATCGTCATCATTATCAAATCATTATTATTAGTATTATTATCAATCCCACTATTATTGTTATCATTATTACCATTATTATTCTTCTTATTATTATTCTTCTTCTTATTATTATTATTACTATTATTATTATTACTAGTATTATTATTATTATTAGTATTATTAACATTAGTATGTATTATTATTATCTCAGAATTTGAGAGGGATTTTGGAGTCCTATTTGATCCGCTTTTAATTTTTGATACTCACTTTCTGATCAATCACTATATTACTTAGACTAATAGTTTATGAAGAATCATTGATATAAAAATATCACATATTATGATAATCTTATTTTCATACCAATGTATAAGACAACGATTAAGCCAAATATGGAATATGTTAATTGGATCAGGAGCCTGATGTACACAAAAATACCAAAAAAAAACATCATCATTGAAAACAAATTCCTTACGATTATCGTTATTATTATTATTATTATTATTATTATTATTATTATTATTATTATTATTATTATTATTATTATTATTATCATCAATATTACTATTATGTCTCTTTTGTGTTATGATTTTATTTTTTACTTTGCCGCCATCAAAATTAATAAAGTTTATTTTCTTGTATCCTTTTTACAAAAGCAATTGTCACCGAAAATATAAAATGTAAAATTAATCCAAAAATTGAAACTTCAATTTCTTTCTTATATTGCTTTTGACGACCACAGCTGCTTTGTGCTATAAATCTACAAATTTATAGGAATTATTTTTTTAAAAAAGGTATTAAAAAATCTAAATCACTAAAAAATGAATAATTGGTTACTTTGCTATGAATCAAAACATATTCAATAACAAATTAAAAAAAAACACACACACAAAAAAAATAAAAACAAAATCAATACATAGCGAAATTTGGTTATAACAAAAATACCCGTATAACTTGCTCTTTTCATTTAAATTAAGTAAAACTTACACAATGTGATTTTTTGAAAGCACTTCACACAGGACACTCAACATTCTTTCCTTGCAAGGTCTTCCTTTGGAGTCTACATCAACGATCATGGTTTTGTTCCGTATTATATATTCCTGCGACCATTTTGAAATATAAGACAATGATATAATTCAGATAAATTCAAATTAATTTAATAATGTTGGACCTATTGAAAATGTTTTATAATATTAAAAAAAAGAAATGGCTGTTAATAACAAGAGTTGGAAAAAAAAAAAAAGAAAGATAAAAAAATTTAGTGATAAATCATTTAGCGACTACTTAATTACAGTCCACATTTGTTCATTAAATAAAGGTTTGTAAATAGAAAGACCCCACGAACAAAGATCAAACTCTCCATAAATTCCCCTTCATCTTCTTTGTGACTCTTTTAACTATTTGACAATGAAAAGCTATGGGTCCATAACTATTGTGAATTATTATTGTGGAAATTAAGGGTCTTCTTAAAGGTTTCTGAGAGCAAGAAGGGCTATCAATCCTATATGAGCCCTTCTTTTTCCAACCAAACCTGACCAAGGGTCTTAGCTTGATTGCAATGAAGCAATAAGAGAAAAAATATAGTGTATAAGTTGCTATGAGTCTCATCACTACACACATTCAATAAATGATTCTGAAAATGACTGCCTCGCCAAACCAATTCAGCTGTCCCGGCAAATTTAATGAATGTGTGTTTAACAAAAAACAAAACAATAAAACTATATTTTCCTTAATAGTATCTTCCCCCTTTTTACAGTAAAAATTATTTTTTTTTAAAAATTGAGCTTTTATATAGCGCAATATCCACTAAATGTGCTCAAAGCGCTTTACCAGGGGTTCCTGGCCAACAGCAACATTTAACATTTAGGATGGGACATGACGCCTGTTAGGCGATGTTATAATTTTTTCGGACAGAGATAACGCTGTTAACGGCCAGGTTCTCATTTTACACCTGAGTACGGTGAGAGAATGTGAGTAAAGAGCAATCTCCAAGGACTCAACTATGCGCCAAGCAAGGCTCGAACCCAGGACCTTCTGATCCGAAAGCGAGATCATACCACGAGACCACATAGCTGCACAAGTACCACTTACTTTAACTTGAGAGGCTTGTCCTTGAAGGATAATAAAAATGAATCTTCCATAAAACAGGAGTCTTCCATTCAATCCCAATTCAGCAGTCCATTTTTGTATTAATTTTACATAGTTTTGTTTAGATCTCATGTGATCCAGTTGAAGGACGGTTGTAATAAGAGTATCTTTACTTTCAACTTTACTTCCATGAATGGGTCTTAATCCTTCCTCTTTGTATGGTACACGAATAACTGAATGGTTTTTTGTCTGATTGCTTGGGTCAGTTGTCTTGGATTGAGTAAGCAAGTTTCCAGCAGCTTTACTTGATAATGAGTTGTTGGTTGCCTGTAGATTTTCAAAACCAGGACACTTATCACTTAAAACAACTGAAGTTTCAAACAACTCTTGAGCAAAACACAATAAGTCTAAAAGTATCGGCTCTCCTTTCAACGTCAAAGCTCTTTCTTTCATTTTAATAGCAAAAGAATTTAAAATTGAAGATGGTATAATATTATCATCACAAAACACATTTATTTCCTTTGGAATAGACTTTGGGTAGTTGGAAGGAAGGAGAAAATGAACTCCTCCTTTTAAAGCATCCTCTTTAAGGGGTTGATTGATATCAAATCTAATTGTCACATATTTACCCTCTGGAACTGCAGAAAGAAAAAAAGAATACATATTATATAAATGGCCCAACGTCAAAGTTTCATTGAGTCAATCCAAGCTACATCTGATTCCAAACTCCATTCAGATCAATCTACCCAAAAACAGAATCACCCAGATTATGAAATCACCAGTAAAGGTGAACATTTTTAACCAGTTTAAGGCCTTAGTTTACAGTAACGAATGAATAGTGATTTTGCATGATAAAGGCACTTCAACATTATCTATCATGGAGCATAAGATGCAGAGAAATTATCATCCAATTAAAGTTGACATAATATCTATCTCTGTTATTTAATACCAAGTTATAATCGCTTTACATTATTTATTCCTGCTACTGGCCAACATATATTTAACATCCAGGAAAATACCACAGCCTTTCCGGTGCTAGTTTCACTTTTTCCTTACACTTGTGGGTAAAGAAACCTTTTTTTCTCGTGAATTTTCGTTACTTACAGTGTTACTATTAGACAGACTGAGACGTTCGGCCCATCATAAAGGGTTTTAGCCCTAAAAAGTACTGTTTTATAATAATATAATGAGATCATAGCCCTCTTAAGTACTTGCTTGTTACTCCAAACAGTTAGCCCAACAATTTGTAAGTATTTATCACAATATTTTAACACACTAATGAGGGCATTGCATTACAACACCTGACAACACCATATATTTTTTCAATGCTTGTGTTAAAATTGTGAGTGATGTGCAGGATCTGTAGAGCTGATTATTTCTGGTGACTTAGGAAAGCTAAGATTAAGATCCATAAGTGGTGTTCAATCATCTCTTTGTGTTTGATGTTTGTATTTTGTGAAAATAATAAATCTGGTAACCCTTTTGTACCCTAGATTTAGCTTGGAAAACATTAACAACATAAAGTTTGTGTATGTAGATACAATTTAAAGGTGTATTACGTGATGACTCCTATTCATTTGAATTATTACACAATCTTGAATATCAAGATAGATAGAAATGACCCTTTTGAGCTAACAATGAACAAAATCAGTTCATGATAAAATCAGTAGATGCTCGTAATGAATCTGGCAATCTTTCTGCACTCTAGAATTAACTTGGAAATATTAAAATCATGGAATGCATTTTGACATGGACAAATAAAAAAAATTAAAAGGTTCATTACATACAGGCTCTTATATATTTTAATGCTTATCGTGGAAATTAAGTTAGACCAAGACAAATCTCCTGAGCCAACGACAGTTAACATCCATCCAGTAATGAAGGTATGCATAAAAAATAAGCCAGTTAAAAAAAAATAACATATATAAAGAAATATCTGATATATGAAATAAATTTGACAACCCCTCTCATAGCAACAAGCAGACAGTCAGACTAGGCAATATTAAGTCAAAACAGTTCAGTAAAAATGCTTGCTTGCTAACTGATGAAATGAATGCACTAAGGCCACAAAAGCATATGACAAATCTTGCTCACTGATCAGTTGAAGTAGAGAGTACACAATGAAATATCAAATGATGCCTTCATGGGTAAAGTGAGAAAAGAGCCTTCAGATATGATTTATGATGATCACACAGACACTGTTGGTATCGAGGATAGAAGCAAGAACATTGGTTTTATGTCCAGTAGCACACAAATGGCGGTGCACTATTTGAGATCACACAAGCAGAAGACAAGTTGTGTGTAATTTGAAATGGCTCACAAGTGAAGAGAGGCGGTCATTAATCAAAGATTTTTCATCAGGTCAGCAAGCTAAAACCATCAGTCAACTTTCGTGCATTGCTTCGCATTATGGTCTCTCTTTCTCATCAATTGAAATTGAAATCATGTCAGTAATGCCCAGTCTGACTGAGTTATTCTGTTTTATATGAAGAATGGAGCTTACCTTCCAAACAAATGAACTCTTCAGGTTTGCAGTAAATTGCTTGAATCGCTTCCAGTTCATCCATCAGGGCTGAGTTTACATTCAAATTGGCATCCATACTTGGTAAATATATCTGGTAAAAGTGAATGAAGAGATGGCATAAAATGATAATCGATTATGAGTTATCTGAACCAGCGACCAACTGTAAACAATTTTAAATTGAAGTTCCCTGGTCTTCTTCTATGCACTCAGTAAGCAAAGAATCATTTTATTATCAAAACAATTTCTGATTTATAACTTATAGTAATAATAATAATATCATAGTTAATTTTTAAAATCTCCCAGTCCCCTCAAATAATCAGTTCCAGGTGCAATGATAGTCATCAAGAAAACCAGTTTAAAAGAAACAAAAACAATGAAAAACAAAACGTTTCTACTTAAATATTTTGGAAATTTTTAAAATTTTAATGAGAATAGTTCCGTCCCCATTTATTGTATCATTTACAGTTAGATATTTTATAAAGTTCCAGGAATCTCTCTCTCTCTCTCTCTCTCTCTCTCTCTCTCTCTCTCTCTCTCTCTCTCTCTCTCTCTTTCGCCGTTGCTCAACTCATATTTCAGTGCTCCTGCAAATAATAGAAGTTACCATCAATAAACTACCTCTACTACTACAGCCACCACCACATCATCATTACTACCAGTACTACTACTACTACTACTACTACCACAGCATCTTCATTATCCTTATAGTCATCATCACTACCACTACTACATCAACACCACCACTACAATCACAACCACCACATCATCACTACACAACAGACACATCGTGATCGTCTACGAAACGCAAAATAATAATAATAATAATTTAAAAAAATAAAAATAATAGTAATAATAATAATGTAATTTATTTATACATAGTGTTTTTTTTCACCTCCGTTGACGGTGTATCTTAACTGATCGTTTTTATACACCTCCGTCAAGCAGGCACATCCCACCTAAATTCATCAGCGATATTGTGTTTCTGTATTTGGACATGGCGAAAGTTATATTGTGACATCAGTAGGATGTTTTTGTTTATAAATTTATAAAAAAATAATAATAATTTAAAAAATCGAAATATGAAACCAGAAAATAGAAGTTGCATTGAAGGTAAAATAATGTTTTAGAAAGACCTTATTAAATGTAATGAACAGTCAGGTGGCTCCGTAGTGCAGTGGACAAGCTGTCAGACTCTAACCTTGAAAGTACCGGGTTCGATTCCCATTGTAGACAATTTAAAAAAAAAATTTACTTTAATTTTGTTTGATTCTTCTCTTTTCTTTTTTTTTTTTAAAAACTTTTTATCATGTTTTTAAAAAACTTCGATTTTAATTTTCTAAAATTATTTATTTACTTGAGATCAGTATTTGTGTACCATGTTTCTTTTTACTTTTGATTTTTTAAATTGCTGTTATTATTCTTTAATTTATTATCATTGTATAAACGTACATCGGTAATCACTAAGCAGCGTGCTATACTACAATCTAAAACTATTTAAACCTCATGGACGTATGCAGCAACATTTTCATTAATTTACCAACCGCCAACGGAGGTACATAAAAATGGTGCGTTTTTGTACACCTTCAACGGAAGTGCATAAAAACGCCACCTTATTTATATTTTGCGCTCAATCTTCTATTCTATACAATAAAGCTCTGGGGTCGAAGGCAACTACTGCAAATAATTGAAATGAATGGCTATCTACTAGATAGTTGCAGCACTACTGTGAATAACGAACACGAACGCCATCTACTACTACTATTCGCAGTAGTTCAGTAGTACTGTGAATAGAGGAAATCATTATTCGCAGTACTACTACTGCAAATAGAGGTGGCCTTTGAAAAAATATCGGTGGCGTTTTTATGCACCTCCGTTGGAGGTGTACAAAAACGCACCGTTTTTATGCACCTCCATTGGCGGTGATGGTAAATTAATGAAAATGTTGCTGCATATACCTTCAATGCAATTTCTATTTTCTGGTTTTATATTTCGATTTCTTAAATTATTATTATTTTTATATAACTTTATTATTAATAAAATCATCCTGCAGATGTCACAATATAACTTTCGCCATGTCCAAATACAAAAAAAAACCCAATATCGCTGATGAAATTGGGTGGGATGCGCATGCGTGACGGAGGTGTATAAAAACGATCCGTTAAGATACACTGTCAACGGAGGTGCATAAAAAACACTACGAAAAATATCAGATTACCTAGCGTCTAGCGTCAGCGTAGTTGTAGTAGTGGTGGTAGCGATGATGACGAGGAGGATGATGATACAAAGGTGTCAGTGGTGCACGATCCCGGGCTTCAGGCATCCCCCCACCGCTCTCTACTACAAGTTGTAGTACAACTTACTAAGTGACTACTACTAGATAGAAGTTAAGTTAGTCGCTGCGACTCCACTCTCCGTCACGAGTCACTCACACTCACACTCCACCCATGAACATGGACATGACGACAATCTTAATCTCTCAAATTAAATTGTCCACTTGAAATACGCTCGTTAAATACTTCGATTATCTTAGAGGGTTGTTCAAATTCAAACCATCCCATTTTAGTTGGCATCATGAACGTCATTTGACATTCATCTATCTTGTCTGTGCTTTAAACTTTAAACTTTGTTGATGTTTGTTTATGCAAGTCTTTCACTTTCACTTTCGCTTTCTTCGGAGGGATATATTTCCTTCCTCCACTTGTCTAACTGAAGAGCTCTTCTTCTTCTTCTACTTCTTCTACAATAGGCTACCATAACACATCTATCAGAAAAACAGAAGCCCCATCACCACCACAACTACAACAATAACAACAACAACCACTACCACCACAACCATCACCGTCATCATCGTCGTCATCGTCATCATCATCATCATCATCATCATCATCATCATCATCATCATCATCATCATCCTCCTCATCATCATCAAATAATTATTTTAAGGAAAAAAAAAGTAAAACTAAATCATCATGGCTTGGCATCTCATTGCTATTTTATTAAAAATCAAACACACACACACACACACACACACAGAGAGAGAGAGAGAGAGAGAAGGAAGAGGAGAGAGAGATGATAGATAAGATAGATAAAGATAGAAGAGAGAGAGAGAGAGAGAGAGAGAGAGAGAGAGAGACAGACAGACAGACAGACACGCACAGATAAGTGCTCATACTAGTAAGTGCTTCAAGTTCAGAAGTTCAGACTCTCTCTCTCTCTCTCTCTCTCTCTCTCTCTCTTCTCTCTACCTTTCATCCTCTCCGTTATCTCACACTTCACATCTCTCTCTCTCTCTCCCTCTCTTTCAATCTCTCTCTCTCTCCTCCTCTCTCTACTACATACATCATACATCATCTACATACTCATACATACATACATACATACATACATACATACATACATACTCATACATACATACATACATACATACATACATACATACATACATACATACATACATACATACATACATACATACATACATACATACATACATACATACATACATACATACATACATACATACATACATACATACATACATACATTACATACATACATCATACATACTACATACATACATCATACATACATACATCATACATACATACATACATACATACATAACATACATACATACATACAACTACATACATACATACATACATACATACATACATACTACATACATACATCATACATACACATACATACACATCATACATACATACATACATACATACATACATACATACATACATACATACATACATACATACATACATACATACATATATACATAAATACTCTCCCCCCTCTCTCTCTCTCTCTCTCTCTCTCTCTCTCTCTCTCTCTCTCTCATTTCATCCCCTCTCTTCCAATGGTAAGCAGGAGATAACTGAAAAATGAGTCGCGCACATCGTGTGATACACAAGGCAGACAAGAACATAGAGGATCTGATAGTGTTTTTGTTTTTGTTTGTTACAGTAAGAGCGAAAGTCGGTGACATCGTGTAGTGTGTTATAATAGGCAGCAGTTACAGTTACAGGAAACATCAACAAAGCCTTTTGTTAAACTACGTTCCTCTCAGACGTACACCCGGCCACACAGTCATTCATCAAGCAACAATCTTGTTATTGGATTGATATCGTCCTTCATATATAGCTATTAGAGAATAGTGTGAAACCCCCAGTTCGTATTCTGCTTGCAGTGGGTGTGTAGTGTTCGTTCGCCTCTTCAATAGAGTAAACAGAAAACTGGACTGCGGGGAACGCTGTGCTGTGGCATTGTGGAAAGGCTTGTGGAAATAGTACTCAAACCTCCAAATTCAAACGTACTCCGTTGCTGGCCATTGATTTGGTCGATAACCTCGACCCATTTTGCTCAGTGTAGCTAGTGTTATAGTTATAGTCAGTGTAACTGGACATTACGATCTTAGACCACGACTGGTTTTGTTTGACATTAGATTGTATTGTGCAGAGGATCTAAACATTAAGTGGTAAGTGTATACTCGCATTTTTCACAGAATTCTAAACACTTCCTCTAGTTGTTGGTGCGCTACCTAGTCAATATAAATTATAACGGATGCAAAACATAACAGATGATTTAATTTGTCCGCGAAATAAAAGATCAATAGCTGCATGATGAGCATTTGGATTTTGTCACAACAGTATGGCCCAACGGGACACTTATTATTATTCTAGCTTATTGCGTACTTGAGATTATACAATATGATACGAAGCCAATAATACCAGTGTTCCATAAAATATAAAAATATTATCATTGGAAGACAGACGCACTCATATAATACAGAGCTTTCGGAATGAGAGATAGATAAACCGAACGTGCAGGTTGGAAAAATAAAGAGAGCTCGTATAGTCTGAGGCAAAAGTCACTTAAATCATGTGGCCAAGAAAACAATTACCGCCATTAGTGTCTTCGTCTTGTGGTCTATATTGAATATAAATAGTATATTATGGTATAGAACTAGAGAGCGATCATTAAGACAGATCTATGTTAGATTCATTGAGGGATGATTTGATAAATTGACGGACAGAATAAAAAGGAGGGTGGAAACAGTTTTTGTGAACTGACATTTCATGATGTCTAGGCGTCGCAACAAATAAATTTACAAATATAGCCGCAACCAAAAAGACATAT